>NW_017099609.1:187067-214451 GCF_001412225.1 Nicrophorus vespilloides
TAGCAAATAATTAAAAAATTCTCTATACATATCAACAAAAAGACATTCGGAATTGGTTTACTTTTTTGATTAATTTTTAGTAATTTTTTCATTTCATTTTTTAGTCTTTAGTTTTTCATCATATAAACAATTCTATACATATTCAGAAATAGTGAATAAAAATTGATGTCAGCAAATTCAATTTTTTTAAATTTTTCGAATGTAATAAAACTAATTATAAACATTAATTTATACTTTTAAGTAAATATTTTGAAACCTTAGAGTATTATGTTACTAGAACCACAATGTCAAATCTGCTTCTCACAGTGGTGTCAGAATGCCAACCCCAACGAAACCGAACATCTCGTTTTTTTTTCTCTCTCTTTCTCTAAGTCCTCTTCTGTAATCTCAAAGCAAAATCTAATCAGATCTCTATTTGTGTAAATACATCCTCGATACCTCAACGGCTTAGGGATTCTCGAAACTTAAAAGAAAACGAACATGAGAGAATTTTTCTCTTCCTAAAAATGAAATACAGAATCAACATATACATAAATAAATGAAAATAAAACAAAATATATAAAAAGACAAAAACTGGTAAATTTCTTTATATTTCTAATAAAATCTACTTTAATATATAAAGATAATCTAATCAAATTTTCATTTCAATAAATATTAACTTTATATACATAAGTAAATAAATACAGTTAATGGAATGTAGACAAAAAAATGTATGTTAAGATCCTTTTTTGTTTCATTTTCTAATTGATTAATTTTATATAGAAACGGAATATAAAGTTTTTAAAAAACTTTACATAAAATACAAAATAAAATACTTATGATGCAAAAAGTAATTTTTCTTGTATAGTTCAAAGAGCTATAAAACTTGTTTAACGGTAAATTTATTTAATAAGCATGTATATCCATTGACTTTTTTATAATTTAATAAGGCATTGTTTATTTCTCATAGGAAACAGGTTTTTCTGTACATTCCATCAATTATGTTTGACAAACAATAAAGGATAATTATTAGTGAAATTGAGCATTGATTTTCTTTTATGTAATTTCAGGGTAGTAGAATATATTTATTTAATATTATTGTATAACAGCCAAGTTGTAAACACGAAAGGAATTATTGTTGTTCTGATATTTGGTCAAAGGGAATTTTGTATATATATATATTAATTAAATCAATATTTATTATAGAAATATTTTTGTGTTTCAGTTTAGGTTCATATATTTTCAAACGATCAATTTGAAATTTTATTTCTTGTATCAAAATTATTGAAGGGTTTTCATTTCAATATTTAAAAAAGTAGTAAAGTTTAAAAAACTAAACAACAAAATTAAAGAAAAAAAAAATTGTGAAATAGTAAATACAATTTTTGTGTAACGAGATTTATAAGAAATAAAATAAGTTTTAGTTGTTGTATCACAAATTATTTTGGAGTTATTTAGATTTAGCAAGTCATGTTAATGTATCGGAAATCGATCGTTTTCTGTACATTCTAACACTTACGTTTAATCAAAAATAAATAAAAAATGTTACAGATATATTACATTTTTGTTATTATATTTCAGATTAATTAAACGTATTTCAATTGCTAACTAATAGAAATATTCTGGTAATATTTAATGAGACAATCAGAAATAGATTATAAATCGAAAGTTTTCTGTTCATTCCGTAAATTATGTTTGATCACAAAAATACAAATTATATTAGAGAAATATGGGAAATTTTGACTTTTTGTTATTAGATTTCAGAGAAACTAATCGTGTTTCATTTGTTGTAACTAAGTAATGAAAGCATTCTGGTAAAATTTAATGATGTTAGTATATTCGAAACAAATTTTGTATGTTCTATATGTTATATTTGAATAGAAATAAGCAAAAATTTATTAGTGAAACAGAAAATATAAATTTTCTAAGTTAAAACCAACGTGCGAACATTAAATGAGTCATGTAAATGTATTCGAATCAGAAACGGGCTTTAGGTTTTTAATCTAGGAAATGGTTCCTCTTAGAGATTGCTGTTAACATTTGATACACCAACTAGATGTTCATTGAGTTGTTAATGTCGGCTTCTAATGAATAGAATGTGTGTCAATTTAGTGTCAATACTCGAGTAGTAGTAGTAGGTATTTTTTTGTTGTTGTAATCCGTGAAGAGTTTAAAACCTTTGGGGGTTGAATGTGAGTGCCCGTGTGTATGTATGAGTTGTGTGTGTGTGTATATGTATATAGGTGTGTATGTGTGTGTAGAGCAGAGGCAGCTGTCGCGCCTGCAGCTCCACTCCGTAGGTTGATATGATCGCGGCCGCCCTTATGCATTCAGCAAGATTTGAAAGAGATCTTCGATAACATTCTGGGCCCGTGTTTTGGCATGACAGTACGCGCGATAACGAACGAACACACAGCCTCCATCCACAATGAAAGAGAGCGAGTGAGAGAGAGAGAGACGGGGAATAGGGCGACATCATGAGCGAGAGAAGCCCGAAATCCTAACCTAACCTAAATCATCATCATCATCATGAACGGCCCACCCCGTTTCTCTGCAGCCGGCTCTAGGCCGTGAAACTGAAATGTCTTTTTAGGGAAATCCTCCGTTCCTCCCGTCAATGATTTTTAATTAAACGAGTGCCATCGAACATTCCTCGGTCTCCTTTTCTGAGAAAACCACCCTATCAGCTTTTAAGGGGATCCGGCCGCCTTTCCATATAAGAAACATTGTTTGCTGCTTGTGGATTTCGAGCGTCTAAGACGTTGCGTAATCTCTTGAAACATTGTGCGTGTACAGAGGGTAATACAGGGGTATTTTGTTTGGTAAAAAGTATTTTTTTGTTTTTATCTGCTTTGAAATCTTTTTGAAACTATTACCCATGTTACTAATTCTGAAAAGAGATGTGTTTTCAACCAAACCGTACTTTCATAATATGACCATTACATTCTATCTTTCTTTAATAAAAGACTCTGCGTTGATTACTGTGAACCAATCACACGTTTATTACAATAAATCATAAAATAAATGAAACTTTATCAAGTCTGTAATAATTACATTCTATTTCAAAATAATACAATTAATTGGTTCGCTCCTCTCTATATCCCGATCTGAATATTAGGAACAATGAAATCTAATTTTAATATTAAATCTTTGATAGTATAGATCAGAGGTTCTCAATCTATATGTTAGGAAATGACAGCTACCACCTTTTGATAAACCGCGGATCAGGTACTCCCGATTGTTATACCGCTAATCATAGACTAGGCTGTACTTCCCAGAATATTTAGAACCTTTAACACGAGCATTCTGTTAAGAGTAATTAAAATGTGTTAATTTGTGAGTTTAGAAATTATTATCCGCATTTTGTATTTCGTTGTGAGTAAACAAGCAAAGTAAATAAAGAAAATTTTCAAGGAATTACAATAATTTCGACAATTCTGAGTACTTCCAGTGAAGTAGTATTTAAAAAAGTAAAATATTACTTTCATACAAGGAAATGGAATAGAGTTGCTACAATGTGTTATCGTAGAATTATTATGTGTAACTTTAAAAGTAATAAACTATTAGGCCATTCATTTTCAACGGGCAAAAAATAAAATGAAAAAAGAACCAGAAAATTTCGTATTTAAATTCATATAATATTAAAATAAAAGTATTTCTTTATAGAAATATCAATTATTATTGAAATGTATCTGAATTCTATCGATATCAGTCAATAATATTTTGTATAAAAGTTTCAGGAGAGTACGCGTCTTCATTCTTATTATTTCAGGTAGTTTGAGTGATATTATACAATTTTATTGATTTTTACTTCTTGCATAGTTATTGCATTTGATAAAGAGATCCTTAATAAAGAGATCCTTAATATATTGGGAAGTTTCATAATTCACTTCTACTGAATCAGTAGGTTCCAATTTCAATTCATAAAAAAAACTGACTAACCAAATATTTCGCTTATTTAATGATGGAAGAAATAGTTGAAAAACTAACCACCATTTTCGTATATTCTTAGCATTCTCATTGTTAATATTACGTTCCTACTAATTCCAGGATTTTAAACGTAGTCGGAATTATAATCTCGATCTGCTAAATCTCGAGAAGCATTAACTAATTTCAATCCAATTTTCAATAAATTTATTTTAAAATTAGAAACAAATTATCCAAAAATATGGGATGAGATAAATCTATTTGTTTTAATCCTTAGTTTAGCTATTAGTTAAATAAACTACGATAAATTAATGTGTTTCATAATAAAAACACATTATTTATTGACAAATATTCAATTAATTAAAGTACAGGTAAACGTCGTTTTACGCAGGGGTTCTGTTCCTAAAAAAACCGTCGCAAATCGAATCGACGTAAAATATTTACAGCAATTATTAAGAGTTATTTCACAGCGGCGTTATTGTAAATCGGCGTAAATCAAACCGGCGCAAAACAAGGTTTACCTGTATATAGACTAATAATCAATTATGTATTTTTTCAGATATTTTATTTCCTGTATAACCTATAAATACATTTTAGATGGAAAATTACAATCTAATTACACAAATTTAATTACGTATATGATGCACCAAAAGCGTAAAACTAACAAGTTAAAAATAAAATCTAAACATCCACCACCCGTATATTACTCAGCTAAAGCTACATCACCTGCGTTTCATTACATAATAAAATATTTTAACCAATTCTATATTAACTACTGTAAAAGAAACCTTTCGAAAGTAGTTATAATGATCAAATAGAGCATGATTATGACCACCATTGCCTCGTTCATAATTTAATGAGATATTTCGTAATCACTTGCAAAGTGAAGCAAAAACATATACAAAATTAATTATGTTAACTAAATACAATATTTCAATTTACAATTGTTGTGTTTTTGGTTTTACGATTTAAATAAATGCTAATTATTAAGAACCCTCTTTCATACAATGGAATGAATTTTAGAAAAAAAATCCATTCACTATATGAAAACAAATATGAGGGCGTGTGTTCTACACTTTTAAAATCAAGATGTTAATCTGTAACGGTGGGAAACCTATGGCAGCCGCTATACCAGCATCGGTAGCTGAAGGGATGTCGTTAAGGGAAGCAAATCGGAACACCTAACGTTTTATTTAACATAAAAAATATATATACGAAGTAAAATAAATTCAGAACTATTCATCACATGACTAAAATAAAATATGATATTCATACTGTAATAACCAATATGTTTTAATTATATAGCATATA
Organism: Nicrophorus vespilloides; assembly: GCF_001412225.1. NCBI lineage: Eukaryota > Metazoa > Arthropoda > Insecta > Coleoptera > Silphidae > Nicrophorus > Nicrophorus vespilloides. The sequence goes on from NW_017099609.1 coordinate 192,285, forward strand.
ATATTTTAAAATGTACATTTATATGTATAGTGGAACCTCGCTTAACAACACCTCGCATAACGAGCATTTCGCTTAACGAGCATAATTAATTGTAAGAAAAATTTCTCGCTTAACAAGCGACGTTTGACATAACGATTGACGATGAGAAGAGAAGTCCCGGATTGCGCGCCTGTGTATTTTTAATATATTTCACTATACGAGTAAAAATCCGGAAATTTTGGAACGGATTAAACTCGTTAAGCAAGGTTCCACGGTATTTCTTTTAAATTATCCTATAATTTGTGTTATAAAACCTCCTGTGCAGAGCAGCGTTTCTGAATCCATGAGTTGTGAAATGACAACTGTCTCTTTGAGTCGAACTAATGAAATACTCTAATCTCTTATAGGTAATTTCCGTTTTTTTTTTAAATTTATGTTGTAAACATTTGTGTCGTAGTACAACTGAAAACTAATGTGTTAGGTCGCGCGGCATTAAGGTTGAGAAACGCTGACGTAGAGAAATATTTTGGAAATCCTTGAACTAAATTCATTAAGTTAAGTAATAGCTGTTAAACTATGTTTAACACTCATAAATGTTTTCAGTGGTTTATTACAATATGTGCCGCTTTTAGACATTATCATCTTTTTAACCGTGCCCCACGTCTCGTGGAACCTCGAGCATTTCGCTTAACGTGCCTGTTACATGCGGACTATATTTTGCAAATATAATTTGTGTTTAATGCAAGACATAAATGTATTGTTTCTAACCATTATTAATATATAAACAAACAATATACGCTTTTTTATATAAACAAATATTAAAAGTATGAAGATACCTCTTGGTGAAGGTCTCTTTATTTAATACAAGTAATATAAACTTATTTATACTCATTTCACAGTGTGTAAATGGGAATCTTAGTGTTGTTTGTGATCACACATATTTCCAAACTTGTGTTCAGATATGTTATTTGTGATTTTTTTGTGTGCAATTTTTAATAACACTTGCATCTCTCCGAATAAAAAGCCAAAGAATAAAACAGTTTTGAAAAACAAAATCATTAAAAATCCAGACAAAATTATACTTTTTTTTCCTGCATGGAACGCATTATCGTATTTTACATTAGTTTATATGAGGAAAACTGTTTCACGAGTATTTCACTATACGAGTAAAAATCAGGAAATTTTGGAACGGATTATGCTCGTTAAGCGAGGATAAAGAAATAAATACAAAGAATTGAATGAATTTGTCACACTTTTTTTCCTAAATTTGATTTTTTCATAATTCAGATATTAATTATAGTTAAGTACATACAGAGGAATCTCGCTTAACGAGCAAAATAAATTGTAAAAAAATGACTCTCAAAATGAAACGCATTATCGTATATTACATTAGTTTCTATGGGGAGAATTGTTTCACTATACGAGTAAAAATTCAGATATTTTGTAACGCTTTATGCTCGTTAAGCGAGGTTCCACTAAATATATATTTTTTATAAAATAGTATATTGCAACTCATTAACTAATAACACTAACAATTAAAATTAAATTATATAAATAATTATGGAAATAAAAATGAAATAATCTGAATCACTGTCAAATATTATAAATAATTATAATAGTAAAATAAATGGTTCAGTAAATAGAATATAATAGTTGTAAGTTTCTCAACGATTATTAAGTGGTGAACTCATTATTTTAGTCTTTCAATTTGTATATTTAGTTGGATTCATTACAACGATTATATAATAGACATGTAACATCACAATTATATAGATATCAAAGCTAACAAGTTATGTTTTCATAATCATTAAGAGGTAATTATCATTGGAAATTCTAGAAATTACTACAAACAAAAACTATAACATAAATCCATTTTTGACGGTTTTAAAGTACTTTATTTGTAGTTTTTGCTTAACATTATCATATATTCATTAATTTTAGGAAGATTATACAATTGTACAAAAGATAAAAAAAATTACTGTATAAAATCTCAACAAAATTGAAAAATCTATTGTATTGTATTTCGGGTGGTCAATATGCACCAATAGGTGACAAAAATAAGCCGTATAATTAAAAAAATATGTGCAGTTATTCTGTCCAATTGTCTAATGTATTTTGGAAAAGTTAATATTCTAAATATATTCTATTTATAATATGTAATAAGTGATTCAAAGTATAAATTAACTACCATTATTATAAACATATTTTATATTTGTAATATCATCAAAATTATATAAATATAATTCAATTGAAGTTTGTATATATTTATTACAATTTTCTGGTGAATCAATACAAATACAGTGACTTTTCCTGTAGTTTTTAATAAATTCATATTATGTATGGAATAAATTATATAATAATTGTTAATACATGAATGAAGATTCAATATAGTATGGTTTGAAAATTTAACAAGCTAAATTAAAATTGAGCGAATTACTGTAGATTTTTGTATTTATTAAAAAAAAACATATTTTTTACTTACTTTTTATTGTGAATAAATATAATTTTTTATATATATTTTAAATAATAAATTTTCTTATCTTAATTATCTAAATGTATATCGAAAGAAGAAAAAACGTTAAGGACAAGCGAAAAAAAAGGTTTCACAAAGTGCCATCAGCTTTTTAAAATTCTTCAGGAGTGGAGTGGAGTGCCATAAATGCTGAAGTGTGCCGTAAATTTGAAACGGTTGGGATGCACTGTCCTCCACAACAAAACACCGTTATTATTAATGGTTTCTCTTTTTTTTTTGATTATGGGAGGTATTCTACGAACTACGCGTGAAATATTTTGGATATGAATAATTGAATATGAGTACGCACAATAAATAAAAATAATAAACACATTTATTATTGCGTAAACAAAAGAAAGGGCTATAGTTATTTTGCACTCATGTTTTCGAAGAATAAAAAGCATAGTTCTTTTGACATCGAATTATGATTGATGCAGTGTTGCAGTGTTGCAGACACACTTGTCGTATTATTAATAGTTTTTTGTGAAGTTAAGATACCGTTTTTAAAGGCCGTGAAGAAGGTTAATAGGGTGTCCAAATATAATCTTTATTCGGAGAGAGTGGAACTAGATAGAAGCTAAAAACGATGACTCGTCAATTTAAAATATATAAAAAAAGTCTAGTTTATCACTTGATTTTCAAAAATATATTCCTGAAGTTCCACTTTAATTAATTAATTAATTAAAGTCAGTTCATTTTACGACATTTGATACAGATATAGTTTTTTTTTATATGCGCGTTTAATTTTGAAGAATGCCATTAAAACAACTCAATTCTTGGAAAATAGTCTACTGGAGACGGGCGCCAACAATTTGAAAACATTTTTCTAAATGCTTTTTACGTACCAAATTAATGTATCTTCTTTTTAATAATAAGAAAAGACGACGAAGGATGTAGAAGAAGGAAAAAAAGCAACGGTCGTTCTCGATGAAATATTACATTTTTAGGGAAATCCATCGTGTCGTGATTACGGACCTAAAGGACATCCAAATTTGCGTCCCCTTCCTGGAAATTCAAATTTTCTGACAACCCCCTGGTGGTTTTTCACTTTCCGTTTTTTTTTCCTCTTCTATTTTTTTCTTCTTCATCTCGTTGTTTCCTTTCTTTCTCTTCAGTGAAGTCATAATTCTAGATATGTGTGGTCTTGTGCGTGTGTCACAATAAGGCAATTATGTGAACCTCTCCTCTCCGACCCAAACACTGACCACAAGACGCTCCACCCTTGACAGATGATTAATATACGCTCTTCGGGCTTTATTATTAAATCATTTCTTACCGTATTTGGGCGTTTGTTTGCTGCCAGGAATAAGAAAGGACGAGTGAATATGTATGGACGGAATCCACATGCATACTTACAAACTCACACACACACTGCGGAGGACAAGGAATCGCATCTGGGCAACAATTCCAACCCCATTGAGGTGCACAAATTGCCCATGGCTCGAAGCTATTTGTATTTACATTCGAACGCTTGTCAACATTTTGACCCCTAACAACATGGTATTAAATTCTTGAAAAAACATGCTTAAGTGTTTATTCATGCACCTTATTCTCAACAAATGTTTACAATTATTCGTTTTCTATTTATAATGTAGTCTTTTGATCTACAATATTTTTATATTTGAATTTCTTGTAATTTACTCAAATTAAATTAAATTATGTAATAAAATTAGACAAAGAACAATGCAATATCCCACATAGAACAATATCTTCCAATATCTCATAATGTTTGAAAACGGATTAATGGGGGACTTTTAAATCGCATAAAAATAAACAACACAAAATGATACTTCATTGTATAAACCAATGTTTCTCAAACTTTTTGGTCTTAAAAATTGTATATGGGGCCCCCGAAGAATGGGACCAATTTTAAATGACTACCCCAAATATTTTTGGCGATCTCTAAAAAAAAATATTTTTTTCTGATTTTATTTTAATAACTAAAGTTTACTGTTTTTTCTTTATTTTGTTTTGAAATTTTCAAACCGGACTCTAATTAAAGCGAACTAATCAAAATCGCACTATGCGAGGTATTTTTGTACTAGAGAAAGAGAAACAAATAATAAATAAAGTAATATAAACATTAAAATTACATTATAAAAGATTTACTTAAAATAACTTCGCATAAATGTTATTGTTTTTCTTATATTGGTAGATATATTTAGACAATATATAAAAGAAATTAACAAAGAAGGAAATAATAAAATTGTTTATAAAGTATTATTTTTTTTAACTATTGCAATCATTTTGAGATACATAATTATTTATTTAATATTTAAATTATGTGATTGAAAAACTAAATTTCGAATAGTTACTCTAAACAATTTCTGAAAAATATGTAGCCTTTAGAAAATGATGGACGTATATTGAATATCTAAGAAGGATATACAAATTTATGAAATATTATTTATAAATCAACATTTCATAGAATTGTTATTTTTTTAACTTTATGATGCAATGTATGTTTTTTGTATTTTTGTAGATTTAAACAAGAAACTATGTATTAATGAAAAATTACTAAAAAGGCGAAAAACCTACCTTAAAATGATGGATGTGCTTTTTATAATTTTCCTGAGATGTTTTAATTTACATAGTAAATTTATGAACGAATGATCAATATTTATATTAGTTTTATCAATTGATAATGATATAAATAGAGAACAAAATAATAATATTCACGTTTTCAAAGATTAGTAATGTCCAAATACAGAATCAGTGTAAAATTGTTATGACATTTAAATGCGTTAATAATGTTGACGATAAACGGAAACGTCGACCACAGCAATTTGTGCGGATAGCCCATAAAATACTTGCATCTGAAATTACCACCACACGATGAATGAACAAAAAAACGAAGGAGAAGAAAAGAAAAAACGAAACACGAGAAGCCGGAATCCCGCATAATGACGGTCATGCAATGGGTCCCAGCTGAATAAGACATCATTATTGAAAATTTACCGCCTTATTATACCACTTTCGCGGATGTCCAGGCAATTTGGGTGCAATTTATTCGAAACTTTACTAGTAACAAAAAAATATTTTCACAAACATTATGAAAATAAATAAAACGTAACATGCACATTAGATGCATTTTCGATTACGTACATAATCCAAATTTACATTAGACTTATCAAAAAAAAAATAGTATTATTTATTTCATTAACTAAATTTTAATTATTTATTCCCAATTTTTAATTTACAAAGCTATAAGCAAATTATAGTCATATAATATAATAATCATATTGAGAAAAATAATATCTAATTTTACAAAAAGGATATACTGGAAAAAAGCGACTTTAGTCAATTGACTTACATATGAACAAAATTAGGAGGGTGCTGAGGATAATCAAAGCCTTACATGAAAATCATTAAAATTTGCAAATCTGTATACTTAATATCATAAATTACTAAATCTATATACTTAACTGTACCTATATTTACGTAATATGTATAACAAATGTATATGAACAACAATAAATGATTCAAACTTTATTTTCAAATACGAGATTCAAGTACTCAATATTTTTATTTATAGTTATATCATTTATTTTAGTTCAGTATTTTCAGTAAATGTTAATGTTTCTTTAAAAAAAAATGAATGTTTATTTTATAATAAAACTATTGACTGATGTCTAAACTACATCAAGCAATAGTATTATGAATAGATAATTACCAAAAGGATTGTTTTATGTTCATTCATAAAAAATATTTATATATACGGAAATAACATGTGAAGAAACAAACATTATTTATACATTAATTCTGTATAAAGAACAATATTTACTTTTATATGTCTCAAATGAGTTAAAGAGACTGTATTTATTTTATTGTCTTGTTAAAAAAAAACTATTATTTTCCTAAGGGATATACATTTCAAACACAATAAATGTTATTTCTGTTGGTTTTGACCTGAGAGGTAGACTTCCTCAAGTGAAATTTATAGGTGCTAAAAATTTCTTGTGTGTCCAAAAAAAAAACAATATTTATTAAGGTGACAGAAACACCAGATAGAATCTGATCCAGCAGTTTTCCCAATGTCTGTCAGAAAAAAAATGAAGAAATAATAAATAGTAACGAAAGCAGAAATATGCTGGTTGTTTGGCCACAACTCGCTTTTGCGATTATGACTAATGACTCTCGTTTTCTTTTCTTTACCCGTTCCGTTATTTTCTCCTCCTCCCTCTTTTTTTGCATTGAATGGACTTCAGAAAAGGGGTTATTATTAGTGTATTTTCTTCTTCGTTTTGGCATTAAGCTGAAATGGGGAGAGACTCATTATAAAGTAATCTCGGTGAAAGCTACCGAATTAAGTTAAGCTGCGGCGGGGGCGGCTCCCACATGTACCTGCAGGCCAACTAACGAGGCGCCACACACAAAAACCGAATAGTATAATACGGTATTGTGACTCCACGCTATTTGTATTTGTATAAAATAATTGTAACGGCTCATTCAATTCGCAGACAAATTAATATCACCTTTTCCTCCCAATCGTTCGAACTGAGTCGAGAATACGTATGGAAAGGAGAGAGACAGAGAAATAAAGAGCCCTTTTTTTTACGAGCGTCCCTTTTTCTGCTTCATCATTGTACAACAAGAAAGTCCATTAGAGAGGACTAAAAATGGACGTATAACGTCATTATTTTGGTTTTCTGGAGTTCCAATATGTCTGCCCAGGGAATTAACACATAGATTTTCACTTGTTGCAAATATAATGTACTGGAGGCGCCTACGGACTCGGCCCTGGGCCAGGTAAAGAAAGGGCTTTTGTTTGTTGCGAACTGGAAAGAGAAAAAAGTATACAGTAATTATCCGCATTGTCAGCCCTGTCACAACTTCGGATTATTGGTGAGGGCTTGGAAAAAAGGAGGACTTTTTGTGTCGTACGAGTATGCGAAACTGGGATCGTAAAATACGGAATGATTTCCATTATTTTCCACATTCTATTTTTCCTCTCAATTCCTTATTCTCTTTGTGCATTTTTCTCGAAGCGCTTGACTGATCCTCTTTGTTGCGCATATTGGTTTACCTCTTATTTTGGCTATATTAGAGCTTTCTCCACTTTGTTGTCCTCTATTTTACACCATTATGCCAACAAAATGCTTACAAAATACCAGAAACATTGTACTACAATGACAACAGACGCATGCATGTAGCGCATACGAATTCCACTTACTTGACTCACAACAGAACGACCATTCCACCCTCTGCACAAAACATGAAATGAACATGTCAAACTTTTATTCACAGTTGTCAACATTGTGACATATACGAAACGTATTATATTTCTATTAGCAAACATAATTTAATCATATACAATTAAAAATATTTCACAATTATTTTATAAAATACATTAGCCAAGACTGTAACTGTATACTGGACAAGATGTATGTATAAATGCGTCAAAAATAGCTAGTTAAAAAAATATATAAGAATAAAAAAGCGGATCAAAATTATAACTAAATTAAATACAGCAGAATAGCCTCAGCCATTTATCGTTTGATCAAAATAAGTAAACATAGTTTAATAAAATAAATAATTTCATGTCATCTTTTCTAATTTATAATCTTCAAAACATTCCTGATGAATTTGTCCTTTTAATTAAGGCACATAATATATGCACATACTATAATATTTTCTTGGCAGTTTTTTGTATAGAAAACTACATAACCGACAGTAGAAATCTATTTATTAATTAAATTGTATTTAGAAAAATAATATTCCAGAAAGTAAAATATGTAATTATATAAATAAACTTAAGATGTTCTCCAATTTTTAGTTTATTTTCCTTATATAATTATATATTTTTTATACAATTTAAGTATAAAAATATAGAATTATATAACTTCAATCAGTTCATTTTTATTTATAACGATATAGAAAATAAAAGATTGTTTGCTGATTTTCTTATTTAACGAGTAAATAAAAGAAATTATCAAAAAAAAATGATTTTAATATTATTCAAATTAAAAAATTAATTGAAATTATTATTTTCTATTAGTAGTAGTAAATCGATTTTCCAACATTATTATTTAAAAGCTTCTTTCCTTAGAAAACATTTACTCCTTATGTCTGAAAATATGGCATACATTTGCGAAAAAAATGAAATAAAATTAAATATAAAAAATATTAAGTTCATTTTATTATCATAACTAAATACAAATAATTTTAGTGTAATCCAAATTTATTTAAAATAAGATTTAGACTTTTTGAACGCTTCTTTTGAACAAATACATTTCAGTAAATCGACCCTGTTGACGAAGGAAATTTATTGGAATTTCCTCCTGTTAACATAATTGATTCCATACACGTTTGTAATATTATTAAAACGTTATCAAGAGTATTCTCTGCAATTTATTAAATGCATCTTGAACATATTTAATGTGAGAATTGTATTTGGCGAAGCTTCATGTTGTAGAGAATAAAACCTAAATCGAGAACGTTTAAATCGGTAGTGGTTCTGACTTAAATTAAATAATCCAACCATGAGTAGAACCGTGTTCTAATTTTTTTTTGTTCTTCAGACACTGTAATAGCTGTTGAAAAACACAATTTGTTCATTTGTTAATTGATTCGATTTGGCATCTCTTCTTTGTTAATTCACGTTATTTGGTTTAAAATTTTCCATTTTGAAATAACAGCGGTGACTATTATATTTTTCTAAAAAAAACTAATTTTTGGTCTTCAAATTCCAACTTACCTCAAAAGCAACGACTGTCAAATATGTTATGTTATCAATGTAAACCGTACTAATATAATGAATATTGACAGTTGCTTTCGAAACTCTAGATAATCTAGATTTTCTTTCAAATGTATACCATATTTTCGGACAGAGGGAGTATTATTTTTCTGGATTTCTAAATTACATAGCGCCATCTATGAAATAAATATTAAAAGACCATTTTTTTTATAATTTACAAAGCAATCTATCTACAATAAAAAGAAAAAAAAACAGATAACATGCTCTAGTTCTGGGCTTAATAGTGAGAAAAAAATAAAAATATATATTGGATATTGATCCAGCGAAAAACTCCACACAGTGCTCATTAAAGAAAAATTCACAAACACATACACGTAAACAAGTCTTATTGTCAATGTAGGCACTAACACTAACTTTAAAAGCGATTAGGAAGGTCCTGTGGTTTGAATCGTTTCAATCTTCGTTGATGAGATTCAGTGTGTGTAAGTTCAGAGGCAAGTTGGTTTGGATGGTCCTCCAGCCGATGTTGGTATTTGCTGCTGAGTTCCGTTATCTCATCCTTCACAAATCGGACTCCAGTGTATTGATGAACGTGTTCGTTAGTCGAGAACCAGGGAGCATTTTAAATTGCTCTGAGAGTTTTTGACTGGAAGTTGTAAGTCCATAAGTCCATATCGGTTTTATTGTCGTTGAAAACTTTGTTTTCCGCTGAGATGGATGAGTATCTACCCATCAGCCAATGCAATCTATTTACTGTCAGGTCCAGCTGTTTTCTTTTTGTCGTAATATGCTTTTTCCAAGTGAGTCGACGATCCAGATGCATGCTAAGATACTTAGCATCATCAGCCTGTGGTAGGGAACTGCCATTCAGTGTAACGGGTGGACAAGTTTGTCGACGCACTGTGTACGTTACATGCACCGACTTAGTTTCATTAACCCTAGTTCTCCACTTTCTGAACCAATGTTCTATGCTATTCAGACTTCTTTGGAGTATTTGTGAGGCAGTAGTTCGGTTTTGGTGGGATGCTAGAACAACGGTGTCATCAGCAAATGTGGCTATAGTGGCGTGCTGAGGAGTTGGTAGATCAACCGTAAAGATCAAATAGAGTAAGGGTCCAGAAACACTTCCCTGCGGGACACCAGAGAGGATTGGGCGCAGCGAGGTCACTTCGTCTCTGTGATAGACCTGGAAGTGCCTCCCAGTCAAATACGATTTGAATATGATGTAATATTCATTTGGGAGACACTTTTTAATTTTATATAGCAATCCTCCATGCCATACTCGATCGAACGCCTGTGAGATGTCGAGGAAAGCGGCAGAGCTTCTCCTCCAGACTTTTGCCAATTACATCCATACGATGCACCTGTTCCACAGTGCCATGACGCTCACGAAATCCAAACTGGTGTTCCGGAATGATGACTATCCAACAGCCAGGGCTTCAGTTCTTGCAACATTAGCTTCTCGAACAGTTTAGACAGTACCGGCACGAGGCTTATGGGTCTATATGAAGACGCTGCGTCCGTTGGTTTTTCAGATTTGGCGTTGAGTATGATTTGGGCTACTTTTCACTGTGATGGAAATATACCAAGTCTCAGGATTGCGTTGAAGATAAGCGTTATTACCCTAAAGCCGATACTGGGGAGCTGCCCCAAGACCTCTGCTGTAATCAAGTCATCTTCTGGCGCTTTTTTAGCTCTAACTCTAGTATAGTTAACCTGCCTCACATTAAATTGAGCAATGGGAAGTAACATTTGGTATGGAGACCCCAGAAATTTCATTATCTCGTTTTCCTCTTCCCCTGCAATTCCTGCCGAGAAAGGTTGAAACACTTTTGTCAGATGATCAGCAAAAGACCAATGACTTACAAATTATTAATGGATTAAACTATACAAATAAATCAAAAAACTTATTGAACTTTTAGCATTTTCACAGTATTATCAATAATTTATATATAATTAATTTTGTTTACAATTTTTTTTATTACTTTGCTAGAATAATATTGATTGTTAGTTTTTGAAACTAGTCTTAATTTTGTTAAGTTGTTATGAGTTTATTAAAGGAAAAAAATAGCTTTGTTTTGTATATAACAAGAAAAATGGATTTCAATCAATAACAAATTAATTTTATCTTTCTTATATGTAAAACTGACCTTACATAAAATAAAATAAATTGTTTGTACAAATTTATTAAAATTTATATTTTGATAAATATATTATGTATTTACAAAAAAAATGAATCATTGTACCGAACGTTACCACATTTTATAATAAATTATTAAATCAATGCCGTTATATATTTTTTCAACAAGTTTGATTTATCTAATAATTAAAATCTATTGAATAGACTGTAAAATAAATACTCGAACGAGATAATTAATAGATACAAGTTCTGTGTCATCACGGTAGTAATTATGCAATTATAAAACTAGAATTTATGAATAAATATGAATTGAATCATATTTAGTATAACTTTACTTATATATCAAACACACGTTTCCTTAACTAATTTACATTTTTATTACGATTGAAAAAAAACGTTAATTTATATTCCATTAATTGTTCTAAGTTATTGCATCCGTGTTACGTAACAGAGAGATGAAATTATAAAAAAAAATCGTTTTTTTTAACAGTGATGTATTGAATTACACATTGACTCGTTTTTCAACTCATCATATTCTCTTTTATAGCTCCCTGTACCGTTTAGTACAATCTTCCTGATCGGCTTCAAGTTTATCATATGTAATCAATACTCGAATCATTTACCATACAAGTTGGTATTTTACGTCTCCACTTAAGTTTATCGAAGCCAAAATCATCTGACCGAGGAGTCCCTTTTCTTCGCGTTAATCACACGAGATCATCTGACGAAATAATACACATACTGGAAACAAGAAAGAGAAATCGGATTGCGAGTAAATTTCATCAATGGAACCGATACACGCGACTGAATTGAATGGAATTGCCTTATTTCGTTCATTAATTGCAATATAGTGGATCGACACTCCTTATCGTTCAAAATTATGGACCAGCTTCCATACACTACAGAACGCAATTAAAATAATTTCCATTGTAATATATGAATTGCATTTATTATTTTTTTACCTGATTCAATTTAAAGAAATATATAAATTATATTAAATTACAGGTTTCAACGAATGTTTACTACGTTAATTAAACTACAGTGAAATTTCGAACATGTCTAATTTTGGCAAGTCATGCCGGTACGGTACACTACAGAATACACTTAAAATAATTTACTTTGTAATATATTTAACAATTCATTGAAATTATTATTTTATTACCTGTTTCAATTTAAAAAATACATGAATTATATTCAATTACAGGTTTTATTAGAGATGTTCGAAAACCAAATTTTCTTTGTAGTAAAAATAAAATTGAGAAAATAGTATATTAATCTACAGTGAAAATTTGGTACTCGAACATCTCTAAATTTGGCAAGTTGTCATACTGGTATGATAGTAGTTTTAAATTAAAGATTTACTTTGTAATATTTTAACAATTAGTAGCAATTATTATTATATTACCTATTTCAATTTAAAGAAATACATGAATTATATTCAATTACAGAATTCATTCGAAATGTTCGAGAACCGTACATTATAGTACATTTAAAATTCGATTCTTGACATCTGTAATTTCGGGAAATCCTACAGGTAAGATATTTGGTGATATTGCATAAATTACTCCCTTTTTCACATACAAAGTTCAGCAATAAAACTATATATTTATGTAACAATAAATTTTAGTATATTTGTTAGTTTAAAAATAAACTGGACTTTTTATTGGAATAGTATCGGTTCTCGAATAGTCTATAGAAACAAATAATGTTCGTTAATGGAAATCAGTCAAAAAAACTGATTCGAAACGTTTTGTCCCACCTGCAAATTAATACTAATTCCTAAGATATTAAACAGGTTTATTATTGAAAGAAAATTTTATAAATTGTACACATTACAAAAGTTAAACAACTTTTAATATCGACCATGATTTGCTAGATCAAGGTTTCCCAAACTATGTTCCATAAAACACTGGAGTTAATAGGTGTTTTGTGAAAACCTGGAACGAAATAATTACTAAATAAATAATAAATGCGTTTTCTTTTTTTCTAAACTTCATTGATTAATATAAATCAATAAAATAAACAAGATTTTCCGTAAAATTTTCAGCATTTACGAAGTGTTCCATTACAAGAATAGTTTGTCAAACCCTGTAATGGAGTATCATGACTTCATATGACATAACTGTGGAACCTCGACTTCTGAACACATCAGTTCCCAAACTGTATCAATTACGCGAGATCCATGATGGATACTCGACCTATGTCCTTTTCCATTTACGTGAAAAAGTGTCATCCCGTACGGATAAATTGAAATTACATTTGTATTTATATATCAAAGTTTCTCAACATTTTTCCTACTCGACCCTACATTTCTGATTATAGTTGTACTGCGACCCAATTGTTCACCTGTTACTCGCTTTGACACATGATGACAGCTGACATTTTACGACCCATGAATAATTAATATAATTGTATGTTGTTATTATTAAATATTTTATTTCAGGAAACATTTGCTAGTATCAAATTTTGAATAGTAATTATTCAAAATGATGATAGGAAATTGTTGAGATTTACTCAAGTTTGATGCACATTTGATTGATGATTTGGTTTGAAACATAATTTAGATTGGAAGATCTATCATCATAAGAACTTCGCCAAGTTGTTCTCCATCAGAAGACCTCATTTAGGTTAACTTCCTTCGATTTAGAGTAGGGTTTGTCAGTCTCTAAAAAACTCTCTTATTATTGATGAAATTATTTTGTACTCATCTTATATTTGATATATTTTATAGTGATTTTTTAAACAAATTTGTTATTTATTTCTACATATTATTTATATATTTTTTATAAGACATGATTGAAATATCTTTGATTGTTTTTTAATTTCCTTAAAATATAACTGTATATTTTTAATGAGAAACTTTTGAATTATATTGAGAAATATGCAATTTGAGACTTTAATCTTGCATTTGCATTTTTTAACAAATGTTAAAAAAAGCTTTAAAGTCGTGTAATTCTAATTTCATTTCTCAACCAATTTCTTAAAATGTTTCGAAACTTCAAAATAAAAAAATAGTGAATCAAATATATTTATTGATTAAAATTGTAATGATTTATGTATAAATACTTTTAAAAAGTTGTATTAATCCAATTATATTACGGAAATACTTTAAAAAAAAAATTATTTAATTAGCTCGAAAGTACGTTGCTTTCCTTATTTAGTAATCTACATTAAAACAAATGACGATTAGTCTATTTAAAATTGTGTATTGTCATTGAAATTGCAATTATAATAAGTGTCGTTCCGTAAACGTAATTAAATCTTCTTGGCTGAGCAACCTTGTAAATTGGAGCATCTGGAGGATTGCCTTGTTGAAATAAACATGGTTAACATCAAACGAGATTGAATCGATTGAAGTGGATTAAGTGCCAAATTATACGTGTTTGCTGCTAATTTAATATTCCCAGTAAGGTAAGTACATAAAAAAAGTAAATAACTACAAGTTTTTTGATGCAAAAGTACATCAATTTAATACAACGAAAATTTAACTAATATTTTTTTTATATTACATAAAATACAAAAACTTTGATATAATTTGTAAATTTATGTACATTTTAAATTGTATTATAATATAAATAGATTAAGAACACCTAATTAATCTGATGTAAAACACGAGACTAACTAATAACATAAACTTAATTAATACAGATATTAAAATCAAAGTGTAGAACAAACGTAAATCTCGACAAACATCTCATTGTAAATGTAATTTATGATAGGAAAAAACATCTGGTTATGAACGTGATTCATGGTTTTGGTATAAATGTTTATCGAGATAAGACTACGTTGTGTATTTTGTACTTGGATTGAGTAGATTGACCGAGATGATTTGCAAAAATATATATTCGATATGAATTAGATAACATTTAAAGGTGGTAAACATTATTAAAAATATATATATACACAAAAGCAAACAACTAAATACAATATATCACAATGTTATATTATATTAAACAATTTAATTAATATCTAAAAACATATTTTTATCATTAATTTTATAAAAATAATTCAGCAATACCTCACATAGTGCGCTTCCGCCAAGATCCTTGAATTTTTTAAACCGGATTAATAGAGGACTTTGAAACGAAGAAAATATTTTTTTTTACAATTTTGCTGAATTAAAATTGAGTTTGTTTTGAAAATATTAATATAATAAATCAAGACTGATCGAAATTGTGTGAATGTCTAAAACAAAAGATTGATAAAAAAGATTGATATATATTGATATATACATAATTAGATTTATTAATACATTACCAAAATTAAAAACTAAGGAAAGTTATAAGAAGAATTGTTTATAATAAATAAGCTTAAGGTATTTTTTTCACTTTGAGATTGATTTGAAATAGATTTGCCCTTTAGTAGAACAGTTGCATTAGGTTAAGAATATTATTATAAATATTTCATATTGGGTACATTTATGAGTCTAGAATTCAATTTATATAATTTTCAATTTGGAATATTAACTTAAAAGTTGAACAGCTTTAAAGTTTAACCATCTTCTGGAATCAATTGCTTTCAACTCATCACAGAACTCTAAATACGCGGTTTTCATATAACAGGCATTCTATAACGCGGTTCTCTGATAATGTTAAATAAAGATTGGATTAACAATTTGAATAATATGAAAAAGGGACGTGATTTGGATAAAAAAAATTAATTTCCAAAAAAACGAGGTTCACAGTTTTCAATAAGAAAATAAATTTTCTATACTACGTGGTACCAATTAATCGTGTTATAGGAGGGTTGACGGTATACATATTTTGACGATCCTAGTTTTAAATATTTCTCTTTTTATATACAATGCTGATGTTACTGATATGTGATAATATGTAATTAATTCTTGTCATTTTGTATTGATTTATTTTCTCATCCATTTATGTACTAGTTTATTTAACTACTTGAATAAAGATTAAATAGTAATTTATTTCGATAGTCAAGGTGCTAAGAGTATGGTCGAAAAAAAAAACACACCCAAATGAATCTAAAAAAAGTCTAAATGGATAGGTTTTGCAATGACCTCTTATTTTATTTAAGGAAGAACATCTGAGGCTAAGTGTGGAGTAGCCTATAATAATGAAGAGATCGAGTGAATACAATGGTAGTTTAATAAAGTGTGGATGACTGGCGAGAATATGCGGATGGGCTAATTACTACTACTCCACTACATCCGAGGTATAGGAGTTAAGTAAAGTTTAAAAAGGAGAAGTAGTCCGAGCCGATGTTGATGATGATGAAGGTGATGACGGTGGTGCAGAAGAGGAGGAGGAAGTGTGACGGCGGTGGCGACGACGGCGGCGGCAGCCGCGGCCCTAATGACAAGGTGAGCGCCGCTAATGCAAAGGGCGGGCCATGGACACACCCCCGACCACGCGCTGCCCTCACCTCCATCCGTCCGCCCGTCCTGTCACTCTTTCTCCTTCTGCTTTTGGCTGTTAAGATGAAGGAGCAGAAGCTGCAGAAACCCAGTTGGACTGGTAGTAAGTGTGGAAGCGGTCACGACCCAACCGTCATCACAAGTGCCAACACACACACACACACGCTCACTTAATTATCTCCAGATATTAACAACCTCGTTCGTGCTCAGAGCTCAACTCAAATATTACATATAATCAAACATAATTATTACATATTTTGAGGAGAGGAACCACCAAATTATCTGCTCGAAAAGGCACAAACACCGAAGTGGGAATAGGAAAGATGGAAGAGCCGAGCGGAATGAAAATTGGAAAATGGAGAATATATTAAATGGGGTGCGCGATAAAAACTGCAACTGATAACAGAAATGAGGAAGGATTTGCGAGGGGTCCTCTCTCTCTCTTTTTTTTGTTTTGTTTGTTCCTTTCGCTGTTGTAAAGCGAAAAAAGGGTGAAGGGAGTAAAAAAAAGAAGCAGCGGTAGCCAAACAGACAGAAAAAAAAACACACAACGTCTGGGCAGAGAGTGCGAGAGGCTAGGGTGCTCGAAAAAATCGAACACTAATCATTGTTTATCTAGAAGGCGAAAGGAGGAAAGACAACGAAGACCAGAAGCCGAAGAGTCTTATTTAGTTTTACACGAGTTTGTTGTTTTAGGACCCCGCTTTCGGATGAGTGCGATGCGGGGGGTGGGTGGTTGACGTTGGAGAGGCCGATGGTGGTGTTGTGCAAGGGGGAACGGGAGGACGGCGGCGGAGGTTTACTGTTGGCGGGGGCCGGACGACAAAGGGTGGTTCGGGCGGCGAGCGTTTATGCGAACATATAAATCAGTGGCGCTTCTGGCAAATTTATTGCCCAGATAAAGTCAGCCCTGGCTTTTTATACGGCCGTGAAATTTAGATGCCACCCCGTTCTCCTCTCTTTCTCCGCCGCCCCCGAAAGCCCCGCGCCGCCGCCTCGGTAAATATGATTTTAAACTTGGCCGCCCCCCGATATTGGTCCGACGAACGCTTTGCTCTCTCTCTAGGTGAGCGAGGAGCGGTAAAGCGGGGTTTGAGCGGAGGCAGAGGAGGCAGCGGCGGCGGTGCTGCCGCTATCGATGCTATCTACATGAATTATACCCGTAAACCACCCCCCGCGTCGCCTCCAAATATTGCCGCCCACACCTACTACCATCGAACCTACGACTCTCCCCCACATCCAACACATATTTTGATCGATGTCATTTCGTACTCTCAGAATTATTAATGAGCTCGGAAACTCACTTTGGACAAATTTTTAAAGTCGTATCTACATCACATAATTAATACATACTTCGCTTTTATTACCCAGACTACTCGAATTTATTTATATCACATATAATATTTACTGGACCAAAGGTTGGTAACCTTCCTCTACTAAACACTAACATTTAAAGATTCAAAATACAAAGCATCACATACAGAAACATGAAATATGTTCAAGTTTTATCTACATAATAATATTGCAACATATTTATCTACCTCAATATCCACAAGTATATATAAATCTGTAACATTTCTAAAGTTAAAAATATATAATAAATAATTGAAATCGGATTAAATTATTTTATATTTGAAAGACTATTCTATTTGAAAGATACTAAATTATATAAATATTTATTACAAATGTGTTATATTGAAATAAAAATAAAATCAAGTTATTATAGTGCTGCATCAAGAGCAGAGGTTTCCAAACTGTATGTTACTACTCCTTTTAACAACATAGAATATAATCTTGGAGCCTCCCTTGATTCAATTTATAAATGTTACACTAATTTTTATGTGTGATGAGCGAGGGTATCTTCCAGAAATTGTAATGGTTACATCAATGATCAGTATAAATTCCAATATATTTTGAACTAGTCCGCGCTTCCCAGTTTCGAAACCGCTAATCTAGTGTATGCATGACATAAGACAGTGTTTGTTAATCCAAAAAAACACTTATTCCATATAGCTGACTGAATTGTCAGCTGCGATTGAATACTTTGTTTCCTGATACAAACACACAATATATGACTGTGATAAAGATATTCAATTTTTATCATATTTTGCGCATAACTAATAAAGTGGAACCTCGCTTAACGAGCACCTTGCATAACGAGCAAAATGAATTGTAAGAAAAATTACTCGCTTAACAAGCGACGTTTCGCATAACGAGTGACGATGAGAAGAGAAGTCCCGGATTGCGCGCCCGCCACATCATTTTTAAAACTTGTGTACACATATTATGTGTATTTTGAATATGTTTCACTATATGAGTATTTCACTATACGAGTAAAATTCCGGAAATTTTGGAACGGATTATATATAACAATGATCTGCTTTTTGTAGCTAGTACGCCTGATAACCAAATATATCTCAAATTCAAGCATAACTTTTACAAACTTATTAATTCCATATTTTATCTCCTTATAGGCTTAGTATTAATATTCGATTATACTTTTTTTTTGTAAAAATATATATGTACTTTCAACAATAAATAAGTTTTATCATTTGAATGATTTTTGTTTACAAAATTTACCAAAACTTATATATTTTCTTTCAATTAAATAAAATTGCTTAAATTGAAAAAAAGCTTTGGATATAATCAAGACATAATTAATAATTTATTGAAAACATGATCCATATGCAGGTAACAAATAGTAAGATTATACTTTTTAATATTTTACAATTAGAAAATCTGTCAAATCATAAATAAACTAATTTAATTAATAAGTTGACTATCATAAGTAAATTCAGGTAATAAATCTTAACGAATCTTTACTTGGTATTAATTTAAAAAATTTCTTTAAATTAAAAAGATTGCATTGAACGTTTATTGTTCACTTCAATTAAGTAAGAAGCAAACTATTTTCTCATTATATTTTAAATTGACAATAAACGTAATTAAGATCCATCACCTGTAGCTTTCAATGTTAAATGGGTTTAGCCAGATGCATATGCTAATTAAGATTAAATATCTCTACTTTAAGAATGGTCATAAAATGAAGCAACTAAATAGAATAACTTAAAAAAGATCATTATTCACAGTCAAGTTTAACATTTCAAAAATATTTACTTATATGCAAAAATATCGTAGTAAATTATTTAGAAAGAGAACTTTAGTTTTATAAGAATAATGTAAATATAAAAACTTTAATTTTTTTTATTAATGAATGAAGAAATAATTATTTAATGTAAAACTTTTATAAATTAATTTTCAGATTAACACAAATTGATAACTTAATGATGAAAATTTACAGAATTTAGAAAGTACATAAAATTTAATAATATTAACAAAATGTAAAAATAAGGTCATGCAAATTGTAAAAAAAAATGATAGGACCAGAAGAAGGGTTTAAAATATTTAAATAAATGATGTATTCTTTTAAAACGATCCTCGTAATTAGTTTCTTATCTGGCGTGCATTGCTGGATAATATACGGGGTATGCGATGAAGATTACGAGAAGGTTTGTAAAGAAGTACTAACTGATTTATAAAAATGTTATTTTTATATGAATCGTTAATTAACCCAAATGCATAATTCCTTTTTTTCTAAATATATAATTCTTAAGTATATAAACAAATACTTAATGTTTCTAAAAATTACAATTTTTAATACGTCGACTATTTCGTAAAAAGGTTGAAACAAAAAACATAAAAAAACGTGTTTTTCTACTATAAAATATCCATAAAAAATGAATTGCACGTAATAACAAGCAATATTTTATATTTATTTTGAATAAATGATTATAAACAAATTTTAATTTAAAATATTTCATTTATTTTGTGCATACATTACATAAAATAAAATATTGTATACGTAAATATTTCAATAATAATATCTTTATTTGTATTTTTCATTTACACTTTTATAGGTACTTATTATTGTTCAATTTATAGTTTTTAATATGCAGTTTTATGTGCATTACTTAATGATTAAATCTTTATTATTTATTTATTTAATAGTACATGAATTTCCTGCAGTTTGACCATATTGATATCTAATTAAAGAAACTCTTATGAATAAACTTATTCATCAAATTATAGTTTTTAATATTTTCTGCATGATTAATTACAGTTGTCATTAAAATATATACTATAAAAATATAGCAAATATAAAATTTTTAATTAATTTATATTTTATTTGTCTTAAATTATTATTTAGAAATAATAATAATTTTATTTATTAGTCATAATTGTAACCAAAGGGCTATCAACTTAAGTCTTTCCGCCCTATTTATAAATATATTTATGCATTTTAAATTCTTTAAAAAATCAATGAATTTGAAAACATTTACTTACTTTAGTTACATTCCAATTATAGCAATACCTCGCATAGTCCGATTTTGATCAGTATATATAAATCAGTTTTCATTCTCAAAAATTATTATACAAACTTATTTTTTTTATATATATAAACGATTGACTTGTTGAATTAATTTAATTATTTCTATTTAATTTTTTTCCCGGTTTTAAATATTCCTGGTTATAAATGAAACCCATTACTTGGATTATATGAGGTATTGATATACATTATCTTAAATACTTGATAATTACATTAATTGTAAGTAAAAAGTATGTCAATGCAATTTTTTTCATTTAAATTTTGTTATTTGCTATAAATAATTGATACTATAGATCTAATGAACACATTTTTTTTATATAACAATAAGGAAATATTTAGGAACACATTTAAAGTAATAAACATAAAAGACATAACTGTGTTAGCACAGTAATATTCAATGTTTGTAACGAATGTTTGTTACCATTAAAAATTTGAATACATTTCTAGAATTTATTAATTTAAAAAAAAATCATATTATTAAAGGAAATTAAATATGAATAAATTTACGACTGGCCAACGTGTAAAAGTTGTAACACGATAACACTCGTGTACATAAAAAATACCAGATATACCAATCTTCAACCCGCTAGGGCGTGAGTCCGTGACGTGGGAAGGGCCATTTCCTTTTGTTGAGACGAAGAATTTGCTCTCCTCAGAGCAGCAAACTTCTTCTCCTACGGTAGGCCTTGGCTCCTCTAGAGCACCAACACCGTCTTCTTGGAGATTATATATATATCTGAATATCTTCTCAACTTCATCTCCGACGTTTGGCCTTGGCTACTCTAGAGCACCAACACCTCTTCTCTACTGGAAACCTGCACCGTCTTCCTTCGTGGTTCGGTGGGCCTTAGCTCCTCTAGAGCACCAACACCGTCCTCTGGGAGATTACAAATATATTTATAATTTCTTCTCAAACTGGAGACTACAACCGTCTTCTTTCGCGGTTCGCTGCGGTCTCTTCGAATTTTGAAAGCATAGTTGTTGCACCGTAGAGCGTAGTTGCAGCGTTGTCAATTTTACCACGTTGCAACTACCTCCCTTCACAGGAAAACAAAAAAAAAACGAATAATTCTAC
>NW_017099610.1:0-16324 GCF_001412225.1 Nicrophorus vespilloides
AGTAATGCATTATTATTAAAATTATAGATATTTCAGTTATTGACATTTATTTTTTATGATACTTCTAATTTACATCTAATATGGAATATTAGAAAAATCTGAACTATTTTGCAATTTGAAAATAATTTGTAGAGTTAAGTCAACGGTGAATAATTTCAAACCGCAGCTGCTGAATTGCTATAGTAGACTTATCGGCGACCCTAACTTTTTTTTATTATTCCACCTGCTATGCTGTTTCGAAGATATATTCTTTAGCTAACGGGCAATATCCTCATTAGTCATTCCCTTCCACCGCAGAAAATGTATGTACTACAAAAAAATCTTTTTTTTCTGTAACTGATTCTGTAAAATTAATAAAAATTCAATGAGGCTTTAAATTATTTAAACCTTCGTTATAGAATGGTAATTTTATTAAATACATCCGTCTTATTAAATAATAATGTTTTTTTTTATACAAACTATATAGTATTAGTTTAAACAGTTATATTTTTACTAATATTTTTGTCTCTAAATTTTAGCTACTGTTTTCAACAATATTAACAATAATTAATGTAATTATTGTAAAATGTCATGTCATGTTGTCTTCTCTTGTCAATTATACTTATAAACAATGTTTTATAGTAGGCGTTCAAATTAAGTGAATTAATGCGCACGCCAGTTTCTTTACTCACCCAAGAAAACTATTTAATATTCTCAGCGTCTCGGTGTGCCATTAATTCAATTTGTAATTTGCATGGAAACATGAAAGAATTTGAAGTTCGGACAAGCACGCTATGGAAAGTTAAATTGCTGCGAAGTGCCATCTTCTGCCATCTACCGGCGAGTAGTCGCGACTGACAATATTTATACACTCATTTAATCGCCATCTAGATAAATTATGATACATTCATATAAATACAACTGAATTATTAAAGAAAACTGCACCTTCGTGGTTTATCGGTACAGAAAACATGTACATGCTTTTCCCACAAGACCGAACACTCGTCATGCATCACCACATTTTTACTCATTCACGAATTCACAGTCATGCATTCCTAAAGATAAAAGGCAACGGGATCAATTCCCCACCTAGCCACATTGAAGAAAAAAAAAAAAAAAAATGTACATGCAATTACAGTTTCCATTTTTTAGCTATATAAGAAGAAATCTATTTATAATTACAGATTTCGTTTTTCAGTTATAAAAGATATCTATATCTGATTACAGATTTCTGTATCCACTTACTAAAGAAATCTACTTGTTTTCCCCATTTCTTACAGGTTTCTGTTAGGAAAAGTCGAGAGATATCGAGTTTTCAGTTTAAATTTAAAAATATTATTATCACAATTTAATAAATAACATGCATTGCATTTGAAAATTAATCAAAACAATTTTGGGACACATGTTTTTAAATTAGCGTTTGATTTATATGTTATCTTTTTATATTTAATAAAAAAATAAAAGAATATCTTGATATAAGACGATTTCATTTACATAATGAGCTAGTGTCTATTCTAATTTAATCAAAGGACATAAGTTATGTATCATCTGCGAATGTAGCACCAGTAATTTTATTGGATATAGTCAGATCCAATGTAAAAATGAAATAGAGAAAACGTCCGAGTATACTTCTTTGATTTCAAATATATTGGACCTTGCTTCTTGCAACTTTATCAGGGTAGGTCTATCCGTTTTATAAGATTATATAATTTGGAAAAGAGGATATAGAAGTATGAGAAGAAATAATGGAAATAAATATTTCATACTCGTTTTTTTTTTCAAAGCAGACTAAAAATAAATAATGAAAAATCAATGTGTTCGTTATTTGATTTTAAAATCTATTATAATCCACTATGTTTCTAGCACTAGACTGTATATGTCAAAAATCATAAAATTACAATAAATTGTCACAAGGATTGTTTAAGCCGGAAAATTTATACCGTTATTTCAATCCAAAGATCTACCACATAACACAATAATGGCAATGCAAGAAGAAGTGTATTCTGGGCAATGCAAGAAGCAGTACCGGATGCATAAGAATGAGTTACGATCCAGTGCCATCGATTGTAATCTTTGTATTATGGCAATGTTAGACATGCTGCTGACTCCCCACATTGTTGGCAGTCTCGTGGACATGAGCTTCGCCATGAAAATAGGGGAAAGTAACCATTCTTCTCAATTTTTGTAGCTACTACTGGGTTACGTCCTATAAAAATGGTCAATAGATAGTTTATAAGTAAAATGTTTACAATTATATTATTAAGTTGTTACATAAGTCCGTTTGTATTTTTGTGTGCACACATTAACGTCCAGTGGACTGTGAATATTTAGGTGGAATGGTATTTTTGCTAACGATGGTTGTAGTGTACAGTTGTGGCTACATTTTAGTGCAATGTTTATTTAATTCTGCTATCTAGTTTGTCAATGCGAGACCTCACACATCTGTTTAGATAATTTATTATCATCTTTCAATTTCCAAAAATTGTCCATGTGCTATAAAATTTTTCATGGTTACATCAATCATCAACAGAAATTAGAATATTTTTTTGAAAATTATAGTTCTAGTAATTTTTTCGCGACCCCCATTGAGAAATTTACACCCACACATATTCTTAGCAAATATATAGTTATACTTGGAAAACTATTTGAATTTGAAACAAAAATATGTGAATTATTTGGTTGTCCTTTATTTTAGTAACATATTTTTTTTTAAATTTATAATCACACACCGTCTTTATTCGAATAATTATCTATCTCTCAATTACAAATATAATTACTGTAATAATTATTTTATATATGACATCATCACGGTTTTGAAAGTGCTATCATCCGGTATTGCTTTTTGATGATGCTCGTGCATGTTTTTATAAAATGAATCCCAATCGATTTCGTGCATATCGAAAAGAAACATTCGCTGATCGACCGCATTTAGACTACTCCACAAACAGTCGACATTTTTGGTAAAAAAATTGAATTCTTTATTCATAAAATAGTGCAAAACTCGTATCATTTTCTCGTGTCTTCTTATAGTATCTATATTCCTACAAAAAAAAAACAAAACAATGAAAACAATATTGATATTTTGGGATTATAACTAACCTTGCTGGTTTTCCAATCATTTCTAAGTATAAATCCTTTAAGTGACAGCTCAAACGATCTTTGAATGATCCAAATATAAGCCACGGATTATGTATTCCTTTCATGTAACTCGTGTAAAGATCCGCCCATGTTTGCGTGTATAAAGAAAAATTGTAAAATTTTATATGGGCACGACTGAAAATTTTATAGTTAGAATAACAGAACGAAAGAAAAAAATATGTTTACTCATTTGAAGCAACTTCATTTGATGCAGCTAAGATGCAATTCACGCAAAAGTCGACCGGCGGAGCGTTTCCTGGAGCTTTCGGATTTAAATCAACCATATACCCAAGATGTGCCTTGCTCAAAACACTTGTAAATCCATTAGGATTTTTTATCCAATACGGAAATGGTTCAGCGTAAGATTCGATGACTGAAAGTAAATTATAAAAACATATGCTTACAATCGCTATAAGCAAAGACTTACTGCTGCCAGGCCTGAAAATACCAATTTTGAAATGATTCCTGTACTTATACACCAAATTCTCCGACGCGTTTTTTGTGTACGTGTACGTATTGGGCCAATCCATCATCAAATTCGCGGATTCTCTTTCCAACTCTTCAGAGGTAAGTTCGTCGCTCATTACCATCAGAATCTCAGGATCTACCGGATGAATGTAGAGTTTCTCATCTATTTCATGCTCAGATCGTCTGTGATTTACGTACGCTGTCGATATATGCATAAAACACTGCAAAATAACTATTTAAAACTCATAATTAAATATATTATTATTATTAATTACGTCTAGAAAAGCGCATCCTTTTGCAATTTTCAGTAGCTCGTTTGTGCCGTAAATATTGTATTTAATTGCGTTTCTCAAAGGCGTAATTTGGTTAAGGCAAGCTGCGCTGTTGACTATTATGTTGACATTGGTATGGATTGTTTCGATCATCTCTGGTGTTAAATCCAAATTCGCTTTCGTGATATCTCCATGAAGCCATACAATTTTATGCAAATACGTTGGATTCTGATTTTTAACTTTGTTGAATATCTTAAAAAAAAAACAAAATTAATTTATATTATGAAATAACTACTCAATCTGAAAGTACTTACTAATTCTTCTTAAATTAATTATAAAATAAACGAAATATTAAGTAACTTGTGCAGAAAGCCCAAAATATCCATAAAATATTAATATAAGTAATTAATTATGCAGATGTTCTAATTTTTGCATTTTTTTATTATTTTGTCTCAAAATTCAGTAAATGATTGTTAACATAAAACGAAACAAAATAAATAAGTAAATAATACATTTTACATTAGAATAAAATATAAAAAAATTATGAGGAATATTGCATAAATCTAAATAACAATCTATATTGCAACAGTTACGTAAACTAAAATAAAGAGAAACATTTTAATGCAACGTCAAGAATAAAACAAATATCAACTGCAAACTGCTTTAACTGCTTGCCCAGGAAATAATAGTATAATGTACATAAGTTGATTGAAAGAAAAACACCAAAATTCATAACGGTACTTTTCAAGCTATCAGTGAATGCTGCAAATCTGACTTCAGACCTATTTTCGACTCTTGCAACACCTATCAAATGTTTTGAGACTAGGAAGGTCTGGAGCAAAACTTCGAAAACATAGTGCTATGCGTTCTTAATTGGCTGTGATATTTGTGTGTTTATAAAGGAATAATTAGGAGGCTTATGTATTTAATTATCGAGGTGTATAAGTTTGTTGATTGCTCGGAGGGCCATTCTCTCTGCCACGGCAAGATTATGATCACCGAAAAGTAACTTTTTGAATAGAGGTATAGTTAATGAGTGGACTATAGTACTTTTTATAAATAGATAATTGCGTTTTAACGTTCCATCTCCGACCCCTGATCATCAGCGTTTTAAAAAGTTATTGCATTAAAGAAATGTATGAAATGTTAATACACGTTTTAAATATGTTCATTGTTGTTTCTTTTATTGTTTTCTCTGGGAAAGAAGATCTATTATATTATTGCAAACACATAACGAAAGAAAGTAAAACAAAATGTCAAAGTTTTTATATTTAGCTTTTTATTTTTTTCTATTATTGTTTGAAGATTAGAATTATTTAATAGATTTTTGAAATACAGTCACAAACCGATTAAAGTAACATTTGATATCTATAAAATATAGTTTGCAACAAATACAAATTAGACGATTACTAAAAGAACTAAAGCATTGAAATAAAAGTCAAACTTAACTGCGGTTAATTGTGAACAAATTATGCCTAAAAGTTGAATTTATTTTATTTAAGTTCCGAAAATTTTGACAAAGATAAAATAAAATCTCTAAATGCTGAACATAATAAATTTAAAAAATATGTTATTTTATTTGGTTTATCAATAAAGTTAATATTCTTCACTTTCTTATATAAAATTAATTGAACCAAAATAACACATACCTCATTGCTGAAATATTCGTTGACCCTTTTATTGAAATTCTGTTCTTTTTTAGTTCTAATCAACAGATAGATGAAGCCTACGTCTGGAACGACGCGCAGAAGTTTTTCCACCAAACATGTCCCGACTAGACCAGTGGCGCCTGTTATTAGAATATTTTTTCCACTAAAAAATTTGCAAATATTGCTCTCCATTTTATGCAAATGTAACAATATTGTCTGTTGTAAAACTTACAATACACGAGAAACATCGTTCCTTCTTTTATATAATACTATTCCTTTAATATTTTAATATTTCAAATCATAAAATTTATTAACTCATAAGGTCACAGACATCGTTTGTACACATTTATGATACCCCATAAATTTAAACATAGTAAAATATTTTATAATAGACACATTATATTTTAATATACTTATCATACTTAATTCTATTATTTGTATTTTATGTCAAGTAATTTTATTTACAATCTGTTCATCAAATCATTATGATGATTTTTATTTATTTTTTATTTTGTAGGTTGGCTGTCGTCTTGTAGGTTAACTTCAGTAGTATATTGATGCTTTGTGATTCCACTATTTCCTTTGACAGTGAATCTGCTGCTACCCTTAAAATTGTCCCTCTCGGTGCTTGCAGAAATAGGGCCATCGTTCATCACAGATGAACAGTCAAATGAATGAGGTTCAGCATATGGATCACAAAGGGCCTGGCTTGACCAAGATTTAAACCTGTGACTACTGACACGTGGGTAAGGCGACTTAACCATTCGACTGTTAGTCGCCCTATTAACTAAAGTAATCTTCATTGTATTTTGTATTTAGTATTTCTTAGGTTTTCTACTAGTGTTAGTTTTGTTATAATTGCAAGAAACGGGAAATTGATAATTTTATTTAGTGCAGAAATAGGTAATATGGCCAGGTAATTTCAGTTTTGCAGGCTATTTTTATATTATTTATAATATCTTAGACACAATAGCCAAAAATAATAAAATTTTCTTTACGTTATTTACAATATCTGAAATTAAGAATTCTGAACTATCACTAACATGCCCAATAATTATTAAGAAAAAAATTGCTGAGAAAAGGAAACTACGCAGAATTTAGCAAACTAATAGAAGACGAAACGAATCTCAATCGGGCGATAAACTGAATAATTTTAAAAATACGAGGTTTGAAAAATATTAAATAATCTAACTGGAACTCCAATTTAGACCGAGAAAATGGAGCAATCTCAAATCCGTATTCCTCTTTCCTATACGCAATAGTGATGGTAACAGAAACAACAGGGAAAAAGCGAATGTGTTTGCAGAAATTTTGGTAAATGTCTGGAGAAGGAGATTGGTTGACAGTGTGGAAAAGATGGTTGAAATAGATCAGTTTTTGGATGCTCTATTCCAGATGAATCTCGAATTAAAACCTGTCCGTCCAGTTGAGGTATTTTTTATAAAATCAGAAAATTTAAATAAGACTCCTTGATATGACTTAATAACGGATAGAATAATAGAAGGAAATCCGCAGAAAATCCATTGTACTTCTCACCGCCATATTTAAAGCTTGTTTAAGATCTGGATATTTTCCTTCTCACTGGAAGGTCGCACAAATCGTAGTCATCCCAAGGCCTGATAAAGTTCCCGACGAAGTAACTTACATAAGCTTATTACAAGTGATATCTAAATTATTCGAAAATCAATTGCTCCATTGTTCTTTGGACCTATATTGACTGAGGAAAATATAATATCGGATCATCAATTTGATGAGCATCAAATCCATAGAGTAGCTAGCAAGATTAGGCAATCACTGGAAGAAAAAATATACACAGCAGCAATTTTAAATATCACACAGGCTTTCGACAATGTTTGGCATAAGCGTTTATTATATATTATATAATTAAACATAATGAAACATAATCTAATGACATACCATTCACCCTAAAAAAGGAACCTGTCCTTCAGTTACTTTAAATCATAATTTAATCCAATGAGCTGACGACGTCGAATAACTGTGAACAATTTTAGATCGCAGACTTACATGAAAAAAAAATATATAAAAACTAAACGGAAGCAATTAGGAATCAAATTCGCCTAATTATATTGGTTGATTGGGACACGATCGCAGTTATTACTGGAAAATAAAATTTTAATATATAAGGCAGTGTTAAAACCGGTGTGGACTTATGGTATCCAACTTTGGGGAACAGCTTGCAACTCAAACATTAACATTATTCAAAATTTCCAATCGAAGTGCCTGCGTACCTTGGTGTAAGCTCCCTGCTATGTGCCAAACGACGTTATCAAAAATGTCCTCCAAATGAATACAGTGAAAAGTGAAATCTTTAGCAATACTCTAGCAATTAACTTACTTGACAATAGTGAAACTCTCCATATACTAAAAAGGCATAACACCCTTGATCTCCCTTATAGATTTGAATATCAAAAGAACGTTTTTAGTTATTTGGTATTATTGTTAAAATTAATATTTATTTATATTATATTCTGTAATATGGAAGGTTTCAAATGAGAAACTATACCTCTTATTGTAATATTTTCAAAACTGGTGGTAGATTGTGAATAAGAAATTATTAAAATAAAATTAAAAAAGATAAAAATCCTTTATTTTATAGATTTATTGCGCATAACAATAATATTTCTTTCGAAGTCATTTTCATTTTCTAGATCATTTTCACTGAAAAGTAAAACATTTTCAATGTCAATTATTCAACTGTTTGTATCTTCAGTTGTTAGCATTCGGCAAGAAATTGTAATTAAGCCTCCTTTTTCTTTATCTTCATTTACTAAAGGTTTTCTAAATCTTTTACTGAAAAAAAATATAATAACATTTGCGAAAACTATAGATTGTTTTTACTTAGCTAGATTATTTTCTTATTATATCGCAACTTCTGGCTATATTTTCACTGATGAAATATTTTTAAGGGAACTTGGGCTTGAAATTGCGGAATTCATTATATCGAAGGTTTGTTAACATCTGTAAAGTTAACCGATGTGTGACTATATAATTAAAGCAAAAGATAACTTTACATCACTCAATATAATTATTAATAATTTTTTTATTTGTTTATTACGTTCAGCCTTTTGTAAAAGAACGATGCAATAAATAAATCAACAAATAAATGTAATAGACAATTAAAAATATGCGAAGCACATAATATAATAAATTTGAACTGGCGTTGCGCTGCTTGGGATTTTAATAGAGTTCATTGTAGGTAGTATATTGAGCAACAGGCGTAGGGTGTGTGTATATATATATAGCTGCATGATAGGATCGCTCCCCCTATTTTTATCAAGTGCGAGGGATAGAGGGATATTTGAATGAGAATGAATGCATCGGAATTTGGCCTCATTCCGGTGCCGCAGAATATTTTCTGTGCGCTGGTGACGACAAGACGAGATGAACCTGACAAGGCCAGAAATCCTCTCTCCATCTCGCGCATACCCATTCATACTTCGTTAACGCCCCCGCTACCGCACAATATAGCACTGAATACTGAAATGGGGATCGTTTGAAAAGCCATTAACACACCGCAAATATTATTTGCCAGCGATTCGATTGAATTCACACGATGAGAAAATTAATTAAAAATACTATATGTTAAGGATCTGTCTTCTTCAATAAATTGGATTTCAATAGCGCTGTGCTTCCTAATACATTTCCAATATAATTATTAAATAAAATAATATATACTACTGCAAAAACATTAGAATATATTTATTTGTTGTCCATATGGAATAAATCACAGAAAATCGAAATCTTAGATAAAAGTAAGTTCATTATACTTTTAGGCAAAAGTGGATTTCGACAGGATAATAAATGATAAAATCTTAATATTTGTTGCTATGCAGTATGATTATGTTGTTTATGAGAAAAAAAAACTTTTTAACATCTCATATTTATTTGTTATCATACCTGATGATTTGTAATATATGTATAATTAGAAGAACATTTCTTCTTATATTATTACCTAATTATTATAACGTATTTAAGAATAAAAAAAAACAAAGATTTTTTAACATTACTACAAAATGAACTCCATTAATTTAATATTTTTTTCTTTACATAATGAATATTGTTGTACTTATAGAGTACAACAAAATGTAAAGTTCTTTATAGTGCCAGCATATCAGTTTTAATTAAATAAAAAATAGATTAATGTTATTCATAAATTATAATTCTTCATTCAATTATATGTTTATGAGTATAGAAATACATTGCATACATATTAATTTAAGTTATGTTTATGTGTAAATTTAAAATGTCATTAAAATAATAACTTTCATTATTAAAATATATTTTCAAAAACCAGAAACATTGTCGTAGAAAATGTATTTCTGACTCTACATTTATTGGTAATAATGTTTATTGTGTGGCAGTCGAGTGTGCCACAAATACCAAAAATAAAATATTTGTAAAAAAAAAATGGAATTATAATTTATGGGACAAACATATAATAAAAAATAAATAAAATAGGAATAAATTTTAAAATTTGGACAAAACAACAATTGTATATAAATAAACATACATTCAGTCAAACGGATGTCAACCAACCATATAAAATATCTTGTAAGTAAATATTTTTTATTATCGTAAATTTTTGTACGCAGCTTAGGATGAAATGACTGTTATTGTAAAAAAAAGTTAAAAAAAAATAAATTTAAATGAATTTGATAATTATTTTTATCATCTTCTTTACGTTCAACAGAAAGTGCATTTTGAATTTTAGTATTTTATTTTTAAGTAAATTCATAATATATTATATTTTCTAACATATAAGTTTGACTGTTTTAATCTTATTTTATACATTTTTTATACAATTTTTAAATGATAGTATTATAATCATTTTAAATTAATTATTATTAAATATAATAGCGGTATTATCGTTTTTACTTTTCAGAGAAATTGCATTTCTTTTGCTTCCTTTTTATTCGGTCACAAGTTTTTTATGTAAATAATGTCTACAGCAATGGTTACAGCAGTTTGATTTGTTTTTAACGTTTTGTAATATCGTTATCTTATGCAAATTAATACTCTTGATTTAAACTCTGCCGATTAAAAAAAATATATCCCTCCCCTTTAGTCATTATATGAAGCAAGGATAAAGTAGTTCGGCGCAGGCGTTGCAAAACTTCGGTGGATAGTCATCCAGTTATTAAAAAGGTAGAAGTTTATTGCGTCGCGTGCATCCGGGCATACAACTTCTCTCAGCATCCACCAACGCAGACAGTCAACAGGTAAGGTTATATGGCTTTATATCGCAATGATCATACAAAAAATTGTTTGCCTTTGATAAATATTTTGTTATTATTTTAAAGATTTCAAATTATATTTCATTCTGAGCCAAATACAGGTATCCCCCGATTTATGAACTAGTTCCGTTACAAAGGGTTGTTCGTAAGTCAAGGGAATTAAAATTTTCAAAATGTAAAATTCAGTACTACTGACTACATAAATTTAAAAAAGTAGATTTAAAAAATACAAAATACTTACTTACAAATAGTTTTCAATGTAGACATCACAATTATTTATTAAAAAAATACAAAAGAAACAAATGCAACAAAAAAGTAGTACATCTTCCAAAAATATTATATTTAATTAAAAAAAAATATCAATTTCTGTTTGGAAAGTTATTTTTTTGTCACTATATATCTCCTTGATACAAGTTAGAGTTTTCAGAATTTTGTTCATAAGTTGGTAAGTCGGGGGATACCTGTACTAATTATATCTATTACTGGAGTATTGAAATTTCAACTAGATAGTTCATAATTATTTCCTTTGTGATTAATTTTGGTAGGACAAAAAGGCGGAACAGAATCTGAACAAAAAACAATTTACGCTCATTCAATACTTTTTGCATCAATATTTAATACCCTTTCTAAATTTATTACTTTCCGATTAATTAAGTAAGATGTGATGACATTAATTAGTAGAAAATATGAATCTTAAAATTATATTTCTTATTACGTTTGTCGGATTTTAAAAACCGTTCTTTATAAAGAAATTTAATTCGAAAGCCGGTTTTTTCAACTTATAAACCGGTTTTTGAGCCTACATGTAAAATATAGTTAAACATGTATTAATTATTTTAATTTGATTAAAAATATAAACATTTCTTTGATAAAATCGTCTACGCCGTTTTATTGTTAAATACTTAGTTTAATGAAACAAACAGAAAATTGGGAAAAAAATAAGTCTTATTCTTAATTACCAAACGAGATGGAAAAGAGGTCATAATAGAAAAATCAATTTATAAAATATCTTCAAGAGCCTAAGGAAATTAATTCATCCTGTCTATAATGATAGTATTATTTAGATTCGTTATTTAGTACTTTAAAGACAATTAACAAATCTGTTTTTCTACATAGATTCTATTGAACAATTTATATTTTGTTATAGTTTTATTTAATATTGTAGATTTTTGTATAAACCATTCTGATAACTCATTCAATATAAACAATCAAGCTTTATAAACATAAAATAATGTGAATTATGTTTTTCTTAAATACATGTTTCTAATTTCCTTACATACATATTATAAGTTTGTATTCATTTGTTGTGCTTATTATTTTATTGCGGGATAATTACGAGAAAAAAGAGATTGGAATAATGTGACCTGGAGTGATGAGATTAACATGTTTTTTTTTTCAGATAAACTTGACATAATCATATTTGGTATTCAATTTTCGTTAAAGTTAATTATGTAAAGCAATACTAATAAATAGAAATCGATTATTGTTTTAGCAGTTTATTTAACAAGACTTTAACTTTTTATTATAGAAGAATCAATATAATTGTTGGAAAATTATAAATACGTCTCGAAACATCTATTTTTTGAATTTGGAAATATAAATAATGCATATAATAAAGATGTCAGAATTGGAATTCAATTCATGCCAGTATTAGAAAATCTAATTAGGAATTTCTGTTCGACGACGGACTTAATACGTCAAACTTAGTGATCTTAATTATCTTAAGAAGTTCGAGGAGTCGAGAGATTTCAATACCAAAATTAATCATAATTTTATTACGACGTTCCAATTATATTTTGCCTAAATGTTAACCGAATATTCGTATTTGCAGCAAACTGGTTTTGATTATTTTTTTTTAAGGATGGACAGTGATGAATTTAGGGTCCGAGGGAAGGAAATGGTGGAGTACATCTGCAGTTATTTGGAGGATATTTCTAAACGACGTGTTACGCCTTCTGTCGAGCCAGGTTATTTACGTAAATTGATACCAGCCGAAGCACCGCAGGAACCGGAGGAATGGGAATCCATCATGCAGGATGTCGATGCTAAAATTATGCCCGGTGTAACCCATTGGCAACATCCTAGGTTTCACGCATATTTTCCAAGTGGAAACTCATTTCCTTCAATTTTAGGAGATATGCTGGGCGATGCAATAGGTTGCATTGGATTTTCCTGGGTACGTATAATTTTTTAGAGTTAACTATTTTTGTAATAAATGTTTAACAATCATATTTTAGGCGGCAAGTCCAGCATGCACGGAGTTAGAAACTATAGTGTTAGATTGGTTGGGTAAGTTTGAAGTATGCAAACGAATGGATTATATGGACTAATTTAATATTTATGATTCGATAGGAAAAGCTATTGGACTTCCCGACGATTTTCTTGCAATGAGACCAGCCAGTCGAGGTGGAGGCGTTATACAGGTGAAAAACAAAACCGTTTGCTGTTATATGAACTAAATAACTATTTCTTGCATATTCAGACATCTGCTAGCGAATGCGTTTTGGTGACAATGTTAGCAGCTAGAGCACAAGCCCTGAAAAGGTTAAAGCAACAACATC
Organism: Nicrophorus vespilloides; assembly: GCF_001412225.1. Classification (NCBI taxonomy): domain Eukaryota; kingdom Metazoa; phylum Arthropoda; class Insecta; order Coleoptera; family Silphidae; genus Nicrophorus; species Nicrophorus vespilloides. Next base: position 13,323 of record NW_017099610.1, read on the forward strand.
CTTTCGTCGAAGAGGGTGTTCTACTCTCGAAGCTTATGGCATACTGTTCCAAGGAGGCTCATTCGTGTGTCGAAAAAGCGGCTATGATTTGCTTCGTAAAATTACGTATATTGGAACCAGATGCTAATAGTTCTCTTAGAGGGAACACGTTGCAGGCGGCAATGGAAGAAGATGAAACCATGGGTTTAGTGCCATTCTTCGTATCTACTACGTTGGGGACAACGTCGTGCTGTTCATTTGATAATTTAATGGAAATAGGTCCGATCTGCAGTAAATTTCCATGCGTTTGGCTGCATGTCGATGGAGCATATGCTGGCAATGCTTTTATTTGCCCAGAATTGAAACCACTCCTGCAGGGAATCGAGTATGCAGATTCATTTAACACTAATCCCAATAAATGGTTGCTCGTAAATTTTGATTGTTCAACACTCTGGGTTAGAGATAGAATGAGATTAACTTCAGCTTTGGTGGTAGACCCATTATATCTGCAGCATGGTTATTCTGATACGTCAATAGATTATAGGCACTGGGGTGTACCACTTAGTAGAAGATTTCGCTCTTTAAAACTGTGGTTTGTGATGCGTAGTTATGGTATATCTGGTTTGCAAAACTATATTAGACATCACATTAAACTTGCGAAACAGTTTGAATTATTAGTTTTAAACGATCGTCGGTTTGAGGTTTGCAATGAAGTCAAGGTAAAAATATTTAAAATGATTTGATTAAAAATTACTTTTATTTCTATTATATTTATAGCTTGGTCTAGTTTGTTTTCGATTGAAAGGAAAAGACAAACTAAATGAAAAACTGTTAAGCAGTATAAATGGTTCCGGAAAACTACATATGGTACCAGCAAACGTAAACGAGAAATATGTCATACGGTTTTGCGCTGTTGCTCAAAACGCAAGTAGTGAGGATATTGGTAAAATTTAAATAAAATCAAAATTATGATAATTGTATATAAATACATTATTATTATTTTAGAATACGCGTGGAAAGTTATAACAGAATATGCCAGCGAATTATTAGAGAAAGATGAATGTGAAAAGGAACAAGTATGTATCATAATTATCGTTTGATTTATGAAAAATTAATATATTTGTATTTCAGGAATTACACGATGAAGTATTTGAAATTTTAAACAGCAAGAAAAAAGAAACGTTGGCTCAGAAACGATCATTTTTCGTTAGAATGGTAAGCGATCCAAAAATCTACAATCCTTCCATTGCTAAGGGATCACCAACGACACGTAGACATCTCACGGAGAGTGCAGTATCTCCAGAAAATATCAAAGTGGAACCACCATTGTAAATATAATTGTGGTAATATGATAGATCATTACTTTAAAATTGTATTGCAGAAATAGTTCATCTTGGATTAGCTGGCCCATTGCATTTATATTACATGGCAGAAATGATGATAGTGCTAGCGGAGATGTTCCTATAAGGTAAAATGAAACTATTAAATAAATGCATATAATTTCTATAAATTTTCACAGATTCAGACATTTGGAGGCTAAAGTAAGGTTGACAGCTGCTTCTAAACAAAACGGAGGTCAAATTCAATCTGCAGATTTAGATGTTAAGTCTGCGAGGCGTTCCCCGATATCGAACAAAAAATAATTTAACACATTATATAGCTATCAGTTGGAACAAGACAGGACCGCTTTATACAAGAGTACTTAATAAAAGAATATATATTCGGCTTTCAAAAAAACACATACATTAATTGCATCTATTATACAGATATTAAAGAATGTAATGGCAATTGTTGTGACTGGTTTAATAAAATAAATAAACAAAAAGCATATTATTTATTTTGTACTTTTAAGCAAAAAACAGTGATAGCTAAAAATAGAACGTAATAGACAATAATGCCAGGTATTTTATGGTAACACGAATTATTTTGCTGTGAAAAATCACATTTTTTTCATCTTTTTTCCAATAATCATTATAAAATTTCAACAAAATTGCAAGTTCAGAATAGAAAGCATAGTAGAAACTTCTGAATTGTCGAATTAAATAAAAAAATATTATTATTTGACAATGAGATCAGAATTTTTTCATCGATGAAATCGCTCGACGCATTCAAAAGATACAATAATTAATTTTAAAAACTATTTTTTGAACCCAGTTAGATTTGAAAAATCTGAGAGCGCAATAATATTAGCAACGCTTTCGTAAGTAACTATACCAAGTTCCATCAAAATCGCTCGACGCGTAAAAAACGATACAAATAATTTTTAAAATCATAGCCGCTTTTTCGACACACGAATGAGCCTCCTTGGTACAGTATGCCATAAGCTTCGAGAGTAGAACACTTTCTTCGACGAAAGGATGTTGTTGCTTTAACCTTTTCAGGGCTTGTGCCCTAGCTGCTAACATTGTCACCAAAACGCATTCGCTAGAAGATGTCTGATACAAATTATTTCTTATATCGAGTGCCATTTGAAAAATATAACAAAGCTATAATATTACCAGACCTTGCCTAAGCGACTACAACAAGTTTCATAAAAATTGCTCGACGCGTTACAAAGATATAATTAATTTGGCCCACCATTTTTTTTATGTCATGTAATTTGTAAATTGTTTTACATTGAGTAAATTTAAATTCTGAAAGCTTTGCAATATTAGCAGCGTTCTCTTATGTGACTATAATAAATTTCATGTAAATCGCTCATCGCATTCAAAAGATACAATTATTTTTGCATAACAATTAATTTTAAAAATTATTTCTTGAACAAAGTGCGATTTGAAAATTCTAAGAGCATTATAATTGTTAGGAAAAATAATTTTTATTCTGAACGCTTTGAGCGCTTTGGATGAAACTTATTATAATCACATACGAGAGCGCAACTTATTTTGTAACGCTCTCAGAAATATTTTTTCTTATTACGAGGTATAAATAAATATATAAATAAAAACTTATTACTTATTACTTATTACACTTATTACTTATTACTTATTACTTATTACTTATTACTTATTACTATTACTATTACT
>NW_017099611.1:0-696 GCF_001412225.1 Nicrophorus vespilloides
TTGAAAAAGTAACAAATATTGTTTTTGCTAAAGTTGAAAAAAAAATAATATCGATAGATTCAAAATATTTGAAAATCGAGTATTTTTACTAGTAAATTTATATAAATTGAATTAAATAATGTAAATTAATATGTTTAATTTTGTGTTCATTGTAAACTCTTTCAAAATATTATTAAAAATCATTAATTTTATATAAAATAATCAAGATAAGTTAGTTTTTTGTTAATATTCTCAAGTAAACGTTTTAGCAAATACAACAATATTTGTTATTTTTTCAATAAAATAATGAAAATTACGTGCAAAATACATTAAAATTTTTAAACTAAAACTTCATTATCTTTTAATGATACAACTTCAGAATATTTTAGAAAAAATCAATAATTTTCAACGATGTATTTTTAATCTACGTATTAATAATATATTTGTAAAATGATTTTTCGCATAATATTTCTTTCATTCAAGCTGCATCTACAAAAATATACAAAAAGACAAATGTTCATGCAAGTCTGCAATAATCTTGCTTCTTTTTTTCTATTTACATGCATATGCACGCGTTTGTGCACATTTCAATTAGCGAAAATAACATTAATTTGTCATATTTTCCTTTCATAATTAGCAAAAGTTGTAATTTGCAACATTGTTATATTGAAATCTTGAGTAGGTATTGCTTTAATATCAGACGACAAGAGATTGCGT
>NW_017099611.1:772-1098 GCF_001412225.1 Nicrophorus vespilloides
TCTTTAAAATTTAGTATCGATTTTCTGGTCCTTGACAAAATTAGAAAAATGTGTTTGTATAAAATATTACAAATTACAGTCGAAAGTTTCCATGTAAAATATAAAAAGTACAAGTGTTAAAGAAGAAGGGATTTATTTGCGGTAATAAAATTAAGGGTGAAGTACCTGCAAATGATTGGTATAAAGTTGTCATATTTTCCTTTCATAACTATCAAAAGTTGTAATTTGCAACATTATTTTAATATCAGACGACAAGAGATTGAATAACATTCACACCAGAATGCTTCTTTTCATGAATATTATCATCAGAAACTGCGTGTATCCAC
>NW_017099612.1:0-6625 GCF_001412225.1 Nicrophorus vespilloides
ACTAGATTTAAGCATATTTAATCCATCTTCAGAAAACAGAAAAATACATTCTATATAGAATTTCATAACATATTTTTTTAATCATAAAATCTATATTTTTTGCTTCATTACATAACAGTGAAGTACCTTCAATAAATGATGGAAGGATTCGAAGGAATAATTATTTTTAATGGATTTGGATTTAAATTACATAACATCTTATATTTGACAATTAATTATACTTTTAATTTTATTTTGTTATAAACATGTAAAACAACTGCATCAGTAATTTACCCTAATTTATACTTTTTCAATTTTTTCCATAGAAAAATATACTATAACTGCGGCATTCAGTATCATCGCCATCTTCGTATTATATTACCAACAATCAGTATAATTTTGCATATATCTACATTATGTAGGGGAAACCTGTCAAGATCACTTAGAGTTATAAAAAAAAACTTTTCATATCGCATTTCATATTAAAATAGAAGAATATCTCGAATAATGAGGGTAATTGTATTCGCACACTTATTTTAACGCTAATCACAAAATTTAAAAAGTCATAGATTTTGTATAGAGGAAAAATCGACTAGAAAATAATTTTGTGTATTTTTATTTGCTTTTTATTGTATTTTAAAATTTCAAACCGGACTGATCTAAGCCGCACTATGCAATGTATTACTTTATTAGGATTTTAATGTTAATATGAAAAAATATTTTCTTTCAACACTATATAATTTATATATTGAAAATATTGCAATTAAAGCGTATAAAAATGCAAATTATATAAGGTGTAAAAAAAATCTATAAATTTATTATTTAATTTTTTTATTAACATTTATTATATGTACATTTGTTTTGTTGTTTTATCGGCATATTTACATTATTACATACATTTGTATTAGTTTTTTTTTCGTGCTTTAATGCATATTTATTGAAAACATACAGAAATTAAACAAACAAGCAAAAATCTCTTTGCCATTACCAAATATATACATAATTTAATTAATTTGTAATCACATGCATTATCTGAAACATAAACAAATTCTATAATTATGATCGGACGCATCGGGAGTTAATGAATTAATTTATTGAAAACATACAAAAAATATACTATATTATATAACAATGCGATAAACACGCATTTATTTAACATTTGTGCATAAATAAGAAAAATAGTGCATGCTGGTAATTAATATGCATTCGAAATGCGCATGTTGTATATTTGTTTGTTTTTGTTATTTTCGTCTGGTCGACTTTTAGTTGTATTTGTACAATTAATTTATCGAGTGCAACTCTGTACAAAATGTTCACTCGTTCTAGGTTTTCGAGTTGACATTTATTTGATTCCGCATCGGGAATCAAGGTATTCGCAATTGCAGCGACACAAATAGAGGTTGTGTGTTCATCAAGCAAAAACAAACGTAATGCATTTAGTTTAGTTTTTGAAAAATGAAGTTATTTTATTCTGTAGGATACATTTGAAGTTGAAGTGGTGCACTCTTGTCGAAATTTAATAATTCGAGAAGCTTTACAATTGGTTTTGTAATTTGATTGAAATATATTATGTATCGGTAGCAATCGAAATCCCGACAACCATATTCCCGACTGTATCAAAAACCCGACAGTATCTTTTATTATTTGTTATATTATTTTTGTATAAATTTAGTATCTCAATAGCTTTTTGTTATACATTATTTTTAATTATTATTTTATATATTAAATTTTTCTAAATCCAACACAATTTTATATACAAAACAATATAATAATAATTATTATTACAAAAAATCGTAGATTAATTTTATATTTTTGCTTCTTACATATTGAAGCTTATTTTTATAGAAACCTATCATGAAATTACTTTAAAATTAATACAATAAATTGATAAAATATAAATAAAAATTTTGTTCAAAAATCGATGTTCTTTGAATTGCATTTATGGAACTTTACAAGAACTGAAACATTCGAAAACCCTGATTCTTTGTTAAATCTTTGGAAACTTTTTTCAATTGATTTAAAAATTGGATTTTGTTTGAGAAAAATTATGATGATTTTTATATATTATATAAAATTACATTTGTACAACAAATATAAAAACATAAAATTAATTATATTAAATTAATAAAATATAGATGCAAATGTTGTTTAAGAAGCTTATTTTTATATTTCAATTGATTTAGATTAATGACGGATCTACGTATTAAATTACATTTTTTCAATTTAGATTAATTTCTTTGAATCTTGGTTTCATTTTTTGAAATACTACGATCCTCGCTTAAAATTAAAAGTGTGTATATGTTATAACTATTGAATAACCATAAAGTTAACATAATAAATTAATAAAATATTTATGAAAAGTTTATTCGAAAACCGAGTAACGTTTTGTTTTGAATTTATGGAATTTTTTTTATTTGAATTAACAGATTTTTTTTGTTTTAAACTTATGGAAACAAATTGTTCAAGAACCGATGATTTTTTTTATTTGAATTCATGAAAACAAGTCCTTTTTCTTTTGAATTTAAGTACAACCGAAATAATAATTTGAAATTTTTGGTAATTAAATTCTCAAACTTAAAATAGTTAATACGGTTTAGATTCATGACAATCATGATATCAAATTTTGAGAAAAAAAATTCAATTTAAATTATTTTGTTTGCAATTTTTCTATTACTGAAATACTATCTTAGGTTCTATAAAAGGAACGTTTGTATAAGTTAGAAAATAAATTTATACAATTAATTAATTTCTTTCAAGATACAAAGTTGTACATGTACAATATATACAATGTAAAATATAAAATGTTTTTATACTTTGTTTTTAATCAATGTTTCTATGAAGAAATCTTTTATTTTAAATCAAATTTAATATTAATTATGATAAATTTAAAAAAATATTTTCTTTTAACCTATTTAATTATTTACTATCATGAACATCAACTTTATTTACGTAATAAAAAAAACTACAGTTTATAGCCTAATACGTATATATCATTTCCAAGTAATTTATATTTGCAAATATTAGGCAAGAAAATGTATATTTATAAATAAAAACATCAAAATATAATTTATTTTTATCAAACAAAAAAACTGTAAACATGTTTAATTTGTATTTGTTTATTCACGAGTGAAATCGTGTTTGGCTGTTACTGAAAACCGAAATGTCATTATTTACAACTCAGTGATGTATTTTATGCAATTCACTGAATACTTGTTACAAAAATTCATTCCAATTACGAAACTGCAATAATTATTATAAATATTATGATACAATAATAATATGTAATTTAATAATTATAAAATAATACATAAAATAATATAAATTATTTTATCAAAAATATAATTATTTATTTATAATTTTATCTGTTAGAAACGATTTCAAAATTTGTTTTCATGTTACGTATTATATTTATATAATTATTTTAATTTGTATAAGACCAGTACAATTACGTTGTACAATAAAATCAACCTAGTCATTTTCAATTTAAAATCGCGTGTTTGGGAGAAAACCGCACTGCAGTGTTGTTACTTTTGTACGTCGACGTATGTTAAGTTCCTTAATCTCCTACGAAAATACATAAAACCCTTAGCTGCATTATGTAATGCATTGTATTTAATCATAATCCTAATACGCATTATTGTGACTATATTTTTAGAGATTTAACATTTCTCTGAATGTAAAACGAAAGCTCTTTATTCTAAATCAGTATGTAATATTTTTCTTGGTATAATAAATTTGCAGCATGATTTTATGTATAGACAATTATTATATATTGGGTTGTTACATTAGTCCGTTCGTATTTTGGTGTGCACACGTTGATGTCGAGTGGACGAGGAATTGTCAGGTGTAAGAGATAACGATAATTCTACATTTTACTGCAAAGTTTACTTAATTCTAGTAGTGTCTAGTTCTAGTTTGAGACCTTGTGTATTATTCAATATTAAATTCATCAACAATTGTAACAATCTGAATTGATTGAGATACATAATATAATTGGCCAAAACAATCTTTCTGGTTTATTAATTTCAATTATAATATATGTATACAAATTAACCAAATTTCAAAAAATAAATGTTAATAATTAATTATTTCAACATTGATTTTAATGTTTTAAAATATATTTCAATTATTTTGAAAACGTAAATGTTAGAAGAAAATAAGAGATTATTTTGAAGTTAATTATAATAGTAAAACATTTGATTGGAAATTATGTTTTTTGTAGTATAGTTAAAAATTGATGAAAAAACATAAAGAGCATCAACACTATTTACATTAAGAAAATACAGGATATATGCACTAACTTTTAATATGTATATGTATGTTCTAAATTCTGAAAAACTTTGCATAGTACGCGTAATCAGTTCCACGTAGACGTTGGTGGAACTCTACAATCGCATAAAAATAAACAACACAAAAATAAACTTGACTATATATATAATAGAAAAAAATAATTTATGTACTCATTTGTATTTTTCTCAATTACAATTTAACGAAGAATTGAAGCGGAATTACGCGAGTTATTCATTATTTAAAAATAATTAGTTAAAAGGAAAATATAAATAATTATACAAAGATTATGAAAAAAAATCAATAAAGACGAAACATGATTTTTTTTAAATTATTGTATGTTTAATGTACATAATGTTTGCAAATGTATTAATAATTACTAATCTATTTTTATTTTATTATTTTAATTTTTATTGATGTAATGAAGAGCACTGTCCTGGGCAATGTACTTTAGGTAATGGAAAATACTTTGTTTTATACCGAAACAATGTATCTAACATAATTTCTACTATATTTCCTTTTAAATTCAGATAAATCGTGGGTATCTGCAGCGTCGATAGATCTTCAGCTGGAGCTAATGTATCTCCAACTTTTCCAAATGAGTTGATCGATAAACTGGAAGGATTTAGCGTCGACACATGACCGTCCCTGTTTATTTTTCTCTTTCTGTCACTGTCGTTTTTCCCAGTTTCAATCCTTGTTCGCTTTTTTTCTCGCTTCGAGTATTGTTTTTTTTTCCGGTCCATCCGTTTGTTTCAGTAGTGAAATGTGCATATGACGTGTGAGCTTTTTAAGTTATGACCAGACAACTTTAAGTGTTATATGAGTTTTTCGGATAGGGGGAGTCCGTGAGTTATGTCAGTGATAAATAAATATATTGCACTGAATTATTGTTGAGGATAGGTGGAAGAGGAAGAAGAGAAGGGTGCTTGTTGTTTTTTGTTTCGAGCATTATCCTTGTGCGAGTGGCATGCCATGCAAAGCGAGGGATGGAAGGGAGGGTAAAACGCTAGTGAGCCGGTTAACGTTATTCCCGATCACAGGTGCAATTTATGGTTCTCTCAAGATCGAATTCCAAGATTTACGGCTCCCTATCTGCGAAACTATTGCCTATACTTCTTATCCTCCGTATATCTGCCCCACGGGGATTCGCGATTTATCAAAAAATCGCCGGAATCGGATCATATTAGTTTAGAGCGGGATATAATGGATGACCCGACGAGCGGTCAGCTTGCGCCGACAATCCCCCTCGTATGGTTGATGGTGGATGGAGGATGTGAGGATGTAAGATGAAGGAAGCCTCTTCTCTTCTTCTTCGTATGCCTCCAAACTAATAACGAGGCATGTTGATTCCTGGACGGCGTTCGGGGGCAATCCTTCATCCTTCGCGGTGGCCAACGGTTGAGGATATTGCAATCCTACGACGACGATGCTTCTTATTCTCCAGCGCCCTGGGCCCGCCATCTCGCTGCCCACCACAAATCATCCTTCTCCCCGTTCCAACATGCTGTTTCCTCGGGGGACGACGACGGCGAACACTCAGCTGTCACAACGCGAAAATCCGCCGCGACACACGTTTCACAACAATAGAATCACGACGTGGCTGGAAAAGTAAACTTCCCTGTCTCACATTCTCACGGGGATGTGAACACCGTTGTACTCGACATGTCGAATTGAGCGCTCCATATCTCAACCATTTGCCAAAGTCAAAGCTCCAACGAACCAACCCTCCCACTCCAGTAGTACGGACAAGCTGCACATTGTTAAACAACCGCACAGTAATCCATGGTCATTGATTCAAATCAATTTAAATTTTGAATCCAAATTAATAACTTTTAATAATCATCTTTAGGTTAAGTAATAAATTTAACTATATTTATTATATATGAGATTGTCATTTCTGAAAACTAAGATAATAACGGTTAAAATCTAGGATATCCTAGGACAATAACAGTTTAAAAAAGAAGAAAAAAGGATTATATTATGTGCATAATAATAATTGGTTTAATATAAAAACAAATATAAATTTAAATAATACATCAAAATCTCCTAATGTTAAACTTAATTGTATATAATAATAAGTAAATTGTTGAAAGTAAAATGATCTTAAAAATGTAAAACGCAAGAGCATCATTCTACTTTAAACGAAACACAAATCATATCAGGTATATTTTCTTGTATAATCGCTAAGATTATTACAATAATAAGAAAATTACAATTATTAAAATTACAATTATAAGTCTTTGCTTATTTTGATTATTTAATATTATTTTGTATTCAACTGTATTTTGTATTTTTTTTAATGCATTTTTTTAAATTTTTAGTATTATTTTGTGCTCCTTTGTGATGTCTCTTGTGC
>NW_017099612.1:6630-9757 GCF_001412225.1 Nicrophorus vespilloides
ATTGAGTAAATTTAAGATAGCGGTTGACTTTAAATGGATAATCTTTCCCTGTGGATAGTTACCATTATGATGATTTGATTTTTTAACTTGTTAGCTGTCGTCTTGTATGTTAACTTCACTAGTGTATTGATGGTCTGCGATTCCACTATTTCCTTTGACTGTGAATCTGCTGCTGTCCTTAATACTGTCATTGTCCATCGACTTGGCTGAAGGTCCATATACTGAACCTTATTCATTTCACTGTCTATCTGTGATGAACAATGGCCCTATTGCTGCAAGCACCGAGAGAGCTCACAAAGGGCCTGGCTTGACTAGGATTCGAACCGGCGCCAACGAATTCGTGAGTAAGGCGACTTCGGCTATTAGTCGCCCCTGAATATCTAAGAACAAAATATATGTCAGTTTCTAAAAATAACTTAAAAATATTCATTTTCATTCTTGTAGGCCATTATTGTATTTATTGTTCTGAACTTGTTAAATATCTTTTTAAGTTTCCTAAGACTTTTTCTCCTTTAGTCATTAATAAGCATCTTGGATAATAAAATAACTACGATTTTATAAAACTTTTATAAAAAATGAGCTATTTTTAAGAAAGTACATTAATATATCGTTTTATATTTATTTCAAAGTTTAAATTATTCTCAAAACTTTCAGCAGAATTCATAAATCTGCCGTAAATTTTTTTTTTCTTTGAAAAATATTGATATTTTCTGATAATTAATATGGTTTGTTACATTCATTTCTAGTCGTATTAATTTTAATTAATTGTTAATAAATGAGATAAAAAATATGAAACGTAATATTTTAAATATTGCTTATATTTTATTAGTGGAAAGTATTACGGCCCAAACATAAAAGAGAATAATTTCTTGTAATTAATGTCTATATAATAAATCTATTGTTTATATGTTGTTGTACTTATTAATATATTTTAATTCTATACTAGTATAGAATAGTAGTATAGAAAATATTATGAACATATAATATTATTTAATAGATTTAATGGATTGAAAAATCGATAAATTAACTTTATAACACATACAAAGTCTAAATATATCAATAATTTAGTCGTGTTGAATTTGGTTTTGTTATCTATCTTCTCAAAGCTACAAGGCATTCCTTTCATTGAAATACGCGATATTATGCGACTATTGTTAACATTTACAGAATGTGCTGTATGCTACATTATATTAGCATAAAACGAAAATTCAATAATTTCGTCAAAGCATATCCAATAATAACTCTATCTATATTGTAATGCTTGAATATAAAAGAATCTAAAATTAATACATATTACTGTTTCCAAAAAGTGGATTTATTATGCTACAATACGTACATGTTTATAGAATTTGAATAAACGTTGAATAATTATGTTGAAATATATAAGGTAAGTTAATAAAATTGCTGTCTTTTTAATTTTGAAACTTTTTCGAATAATGATTTTTTTTAGTTTTTTGTATATTGATTTGAGCTACTTTTTTACGAAATGCAAAACTTTAACCATTTTAAAATAAGTTTTAATAATTATAACACGTTGTTATTTGGTGTAGTATTACATATTTACTAATCGCAATATGTACAAATGAAACATATGAAAGTTTTAGACCTGCCAACCGTATACAAAAAAAATCGAGAAATTTAAATCCGCGCTTTTACTGGAAAAGCCTGTATCAAACTTAATTAATAAGTTGGTAATAAATATTAGATGATAGAAATAACTATAATTGTAATGCATAATTATTATTAATTTCAATATAAAAACATTGCAGATACAAACAATATGTTTCTATAAAAAAGGCTTTTAATTTGTTTCTTATTAAATTGAAATGTCAAGCTTTTTTTGTTAAATATGATATTTTAAAGTTCACTATTGATTTGTCAAAACTTTTACAGTTGGATTGAGATAAAAATATATATATATCAATGATAAAACTGTATGTTTCCGACTGGGATTGGACAGATAGAAGAGGAATTGTATGTATGTGTCAACATTCAATCCATTAAGTTTATTGATCAGTTCATCCAGGAAAACTTGGTGATAGATTTATGGTCATGCTCATAAATCACAATTTGATAAAGCATATGCTGAACTGTAAATACTAACTAACTCCATTTTCAGATAACCTAACGTAATCTATATATATCATTTTTTTATAACAAAAAATAATAAGTATAACTTGTCTACTTCTAATAACTTAAAGTTAATCTAAGATTTTGGTTAATTCTTATTAACATCACAATAAAACTGTAAATAATGTAATTAGATAAAATTAATTGGATTATACAATCAAAGATATTATAAAAAATATGTGATAATTTTTTTTTTGCTTTCTGCTTTTTTTTTGTATTTTTATCAAATAATTTATGAAATATTGTAACTATTATTAGGGCGACTTTTCAAATAAAAGGTAATCAAAGTTTAACATAAACGCTTTTAAATTATATTATGAATTTCAGGTAATAAAAATAATTTACTAAAGTTAAACATACAAAACCAAATAAGAAAGTCAAAGATATTTCTTCATTTCCTTATGATGCATTGCATTTGTAAATAATTTCATAAAATCATGACTTGTTTAATTAATATTATATTATATTTAAAAATTATCAAATTGTTTTTCTAATAAAAATAACGATTTTAGAGTTTCGAAGTGTAAATAAAATAGAAATGTGTGTTTGTAAATGATATAGTCTCCTGCAGAGATTCAAAAGGCATCAACTCCCCAAAATCAACTGTAGTTCGAGGTGGAGTTACTACACAAAGTAAACACACTATGTAGTCTGTTCGTGGGTAGTTTGCCAAATTCCGTTCCGGAGATATGAGGTTGCACAGATGAAGAACGATGTGATGTGCGATTTGTCGAACCATTTGTCATTGCCGAACGACCTGAAAACATCTCGCATTATGATGGTATAAGTAAATAAAAAGAATAGAATCTACAGTGAGACACTTCTTCATGCACTTACAAATGTAGAAGGAAGCGATTGGTGCAAATCCGGGTGGTTGTAAAATAATTAATTACAATTGAGACGGGGCAATGGAATTTCAGCAATTGATGGCGGAACCGAATTAAGTTCACTAACCTGCCCAGAGCCAATCGATATCTATCAATTTTGACCGCTGAAA
>NW_017099612.1:9762-40856 GCF_001412225.1 Nicrophorus vespilloides
CATTTTTTTTTTATTAATTGAATGCCGGAAAATTAGAAATAGCTGGAATCGTTTAAACGGTTTCAACCAATTACATTTGATGAATTTATTCGCATTTCCTTCTGCATTACTCAACATTTCAGAAAATCGATTTTATCTTGTATATTTTTTCATCTAAATATTGATATTTTGTCATTATTATAATATATTATTATAATATATTATCCAAATATTACTAATTTTACATTATTTTTCTTATAAGTGTAATAGTTTTATTAAAATAGTTAAATAGTTGAAAGACTTTGGCCTTGAGAACAATTAGAGCCAATAAAAATAAATGTGTCCATTAATTCTAATTTGTGTCTAATTAAGTGACTTTTTTAAATTATGAACGTAGAAAATAATTCCTTATTATGTTTAATTATTTCATCATTCAAGCAATATACTATTACAAGAAACATACATCAATTTTGTTATTTGGAACAAACAAGGACGTTGATGTAGTTTTCTATACAGGTTTCATAAAAGGAAAAAAAGATAGTTTTTGCAATAGACTTATTCAGGTTATTAAACTTTTAAGCGATTTAAATAATTTTATTTGTTAATAATTTACCAGTGGTCGGCAAACTGCGGCTCTTTTGATGACAAATGGCGGCTTCCTGTTCTAGCGATCGTAATGGTTATTTGCTACAAAAAAGTTGCCAACTTTCAATATATAGCTTTAGAAAATTTTAACTTATTGATAATTTATAAAAGAAATAATTATCAAAAAGTAAGAGATATATCAATGTTAATGAAAGTGATTATATGTTCAATATATACTGTTAACCTAATTTCTTTGTCCAACTTCGACAATTTATAAATCTACTATAAATAAAGGTCTTATATCATTACAATCCAAATGCAGATAATTTATGTAGAATAATTTACAATTTTATAAAATTTCAAACTTTTTGTTATATTATCTAATCTATTGGTATTGTTATATTTAAAAGAAAAACGTGTTAGTAACGATGAAATTGTTTCAAATAAAAAAGTATCTGGATTAAATAAATTATTTATATACTGTTAACTTTATTGTGAAAATTGGAAGTAAACGCTAATCATACAAGTCATACATCATAAACATAAATAATAAATACATATAGATAATTTCAATTATTAAAAAAAATATTATTAAAAGCTTAATAAATTCAAATTTATACTAACCTGAAATTTGTTTCTAGTAAATCATATTAATTATATTTGAGCGAATAGCCAATCTGTTTAATATTAAGTATGTAATTAGTATTAATTCTCATCGTATGAAAAACTATAGTCGATAGTTTAAATTTATTGTAATTATCACAATTTATGTATGTTATGATAAAAGTACACAATCGGTATATACATTTACCGATTTACCGGTAAATGTATACATTTACCGATTTACATATATAATCTATAATTTGACCAATAAATTAATGACGTTTTTTTATTACACATTGTTACAGTTCATAAATAAAGATACAAAATTGATCATTTTTAAACTGAAAACTAAAGTTCTTATCAATAGTTAAGTAATTAAATAAATAAAAATGATCAACATTAACAGTTATATAAAATCTGTCAATTAATCACGTTTATTACAAAGCTTATGTACGTCTTTATTGTTGATACAATGATGAGAATTTGTGCTGATGAGAGTTTGGCTGAATTCGGCAATCGTCAATGATGGATTCCGTCTGCAGTCATGATTGTTCCCGTTAATTAGTTCCCGTCTGAATTATGCCCATGTCGCCATCCTTTTAATTAGTAGCAGCCTTGGGGATTATCGCGCAGCTTACGAGAGGCCCGGGATCTTTAGTGTTATAATTAATTTCGCCAATGTGTATACACAAAAGCGCAATTTCGTAAGCAGAGGCGCACACACCTATGACCCGGAACGTGTGTTCCAGGTAAAACGTAACGACAATAATGCAGCGGATTATCGCGATCCGCGTGATTTATGTTCTGCGTTAATAATCTCGGCGTCAACTTATCGGATGGTAATCTGGGGGATTAGGAAGTTCGTGGTGAGGGATGATGAGGAGGCGAAAAGGAAAAAAAAATGAGGATAAAGGAAGGAGTAAAAAAAAATATAAACGCAGACTAAACGGTAAACGTCTTGAGGGAAGGAGAAACCCTCGTTTTCTTTATTTTTATTTTTTCCCTTCTTCTTGTTGTTGTTGGCCGCAAAGTTGCATCTATGAAACACCTCCGGAATCTTTTAGCTTTCATAAATATCAATCGGTGCGAGAGGTGTTATCGAAGTCGCGTAATGCGGCCCCGTATTAGAGTCACGTAGGAAAAGTTGGATGAAATGTTCTGTTTCGATTTGGGACTGCTTGCAAATCCCTCACAATCTTGGAGATCTCTTGCAATCCAATATGGGAAACAGTTGATCCCCGAGTTGAACAAAGCCAATATCGCCCCCGCTTCTATTTATTCAAACACCCCAAGAGGTGCGAAGCTTTCCTCCTCTATTTTTTTATACTTCTTCTCTTTCTTCGTTCATCGCCTCTTTTTCTTTCTCGCAGCTTCCCTCGGCGACGGAATAACGGAACGGCTATTTTGTAAACAAATTACCGGCCAGATAAAAGTTTTAAGGGTAAATCCCTTTATCGCGTCCCAATGAATAATGCAGCGTACTTACATTTTCCGTAACGTCCCGCAATAAGAGGACGAGGATGCCATTCCCCATTCCGTTCACGTTATCAATCCGACGTTCGGTTTGTAAAGGGAACGACGTCGGGATTATTATGGGAATTGAATTAATTGTGATGCAAGTTCTGGGTCGTTGCAATACGTACGTACTGACTGACTAGGAGGATCACCAACAAGTGGTTAGTAGACTACTACGACGTTGATTAGTAAGCACGTCTTGTATCGAAGGCGGCCGCCGCCGCTGCCGTATGTTAACTAAACTAAAAATCAGTCGGAGGGAACTACCCTGCTGCAAACCCTACGCAGACCCGAAAGGTTTATTTGCTTTCCGACACCTTCGGTAATTGCCTCCCTTCAATTGGATCCGTTCGGAACGCAAGGGGCTTGAGCAGCCCCAAACTGAGTTAGCATTTCGTGCTCGATGGATCTTTTATCAAATGGAGTGTTACGCCCGTAAATGTATCACCGACTTTTCTAAATGAGCCGATCGATAAGCCGACAACGTTGACAAACACTATTTTCTACCATTAAGTGTGACATTGTATAAATGCAACGACTTCAACCAACTTCAATTATTAACACTGTACATGACAACTTAAATAATATTCAATATATTATTCTATATTACTTAGCATGCATTACTCAATTAACATTTGATACACCACATAACAAGAGTCCAATTTATAATATAGTCGATTCTACATAATTGGGACACCGGTTAATCGACACAGTCGCTTATTAGGGACAAATCCTAAAGTAGTGAAACAAAACTAAGGAACAACATTCAGTTTAATCGGGTAAGTAGTCGTGCTGGGTTCTATTATGTAGTCCTAGGTCAGCAATAAATAACTGCGCTGATTTTGTATAACTACAAACTCGCAATAACAGAAGGCAAACTACTTTGAACAAATTCTTCGAGAATACATAATTTAATTTTATTTAAGTTTGAACAATATAATTTTGCTTTCAGAACTTATTGTATATTTGCATTTTGCATAGTTAGTATTTCAGAATTTATATCATTGTATAGAATGTGAGTTTTTTTATTTTGTGCAATTTATTAAATAAAATATTAAACTAATGCTTTAATTTTTGTGGAACTTTGTATCAATGGGCAAGCCGCTAAATCGGGACAAAATATACTAGTTCCGATGTATCTGGGTTAAGCCGAATAACCTATATAATAAAACAAAATATATAAATTAAAAAAAAACATAATATAACCATGATTCCAATATAAGAAACGGCATACAAATATGGTATTAGACAACCTTTATGAACAAAACAGTAATTGTTTAAAAAAAAGTCGACTGACGTATCACAACAATTGTCCTTTTTGCGAATGAAATTAATTTTCCAACATTGCCACCACTAGCTTACGTGGAGCTGTCATGGAAGTCAAAATTTCTTATCAAAAAGCCGCATGCTTTTCTAGAGCTACAGGTTACAGACAGCTGGTAGATTAATTTAATGAATACACGTATTACATTACGTGTTACTTTGTTAGCAATATTTAGAAAATATATCTTATTTATATTAGTAAGGGGCGACTAATAGACAAATGCCCTACCCTACAGGTCAAATCCTGGTCAAGCCAGGCCCTTTGTGAGCCCTCTCGGTGCTTGCAGCAATAGGTTCATCGTTCACTACAGATGAACAGTTAAATGAATGAGGTTTAGCATATGGACCTTCAGCCAAGTCGATGGACAATGACAGTGTTAATAATAGCAGCAGATTCACAGTCAAAGGAAATAGTGGAATCGCAGAGCATCAATACACTACTTATAACTTCATAACCTACAAGACGATAGCCAACCATCAAATTAAAAAAAAAAACAAATCAGCATAATGGTAAATATCCACCAGGAAAGATATTCAATGTTAACCGCGATCTTAAATTTACTCAAAGTTCACATTGATGAACAGATTGTGAATAAAATTATACAACATAAAAAAAATAATTAGTATAATTGACTAGTAAAATTTAAAACTTATAGATTATTTATATTGTTAATAATTCATCTAATTCATATTCAATTATTAAAACTCTTAGACATCGAGAATTTTAAGTGTCCGGGTTTAAATTTGGAGCCATGTTATATTAGAAGTTTGTTGCATTATTATATATGTATTATAAAATATATACTTAATATTTTTTATGTATCTTCTGTCAATCTTCCGATTAGTAATTATGAAATGCTGTACGAAATAATTATTCATTTTTTTACTACAAATTTACAATATATTTAGCATTTCAGAGAAACAACAATAAAACATTTAACAACCTGATGCAATTTCTAAATTATTATAAAATTATAGATTGTTATTTATCCATCATATTTTAAAATTTACCCTAATTTATTTTTATATTTTATTTGTGTAATATATGCCTATTTATTTTTATAACCAGAATACAAAAATTAGTTTGATATATTTAATACTTATTAATTATGTAATTTCAATAAAAATAATTTGTAAACATTTTTGAAGTACCAAATAGTTAAAAAAATAAATTTAATACTTGTAAAATTACAAATTTACAAGTATTGAATTATTTATTTCTTTATTTACATATTGGAAAGTAATTTATTATATTTAAATTAAATTTATAAATTATGGTGAACAAATATATTTTCAACTGCGAATAACGTGAGAATATTTGTCAACTGTTTGTTTTTTAATTTATTTCCACTTTTTTATTTTTCATAATTTGATCCAGTTGGCATCATAGTTTATAAATTTAGTATACCAAATTAATTTTGTTTCTGAAAAAAATGAATTGCCTTTTGAAGGATCATCTCGGTTTACAAGCTTTGTATTGGGTTAATATATCGATTCGAGTATGTCAAGCGCTTTGATATCAAAACACTTGTAGAAATTGAGCGAAAAACATTTATATTTATGAAATGGGAAAAAAACATAAAAATAAAATCTGATTCCATTAAATAATACATAGAACAAATCAAATATTAATCATCCCGTAAAAATAAGAATATCTACAGAAATATATCAACAAAGCTCACAATAAGATTGGAATCAGAGATAAACAACGCATATAGAAAATCTTTGAATAATTTAAAAAAATTAATAAAAACATTACTTTTCAGCAATTAGCAAAATGTTATAAAATTAATCATATCCTGAAGTAATACGGTACTTGATAAAAATTTAGACAAATATCGTTAATATCAGTTGCACTGTTTCTTTAAAGTATATTTTTTCAAAATTAATGTTTTCATTGAATAACACATTAAAAAATGGAGATGAATCTCATGTTATACAGTAGTTCATTTGCACAGTTTCTTTAAAATATAGTTTAT
This sequence comes from Nicrophorus vespilloides, assembly GCF_001412225.1. Lineage (NCBI taxonomy): Eukaryota > Metazoa > Arthropoda > Insecta > Coleoptera > Silphidae > Nicrophorus > Nicrophorus vespilloides. The sequence goes on from NW_017099612.1 coordinate 15,747, forward strand.
ACAAATTCAGAAAATCATTACTTTTATATAATTAAGAACATCCTCAAATAACACGGTAATAAATAACTCATATATGCAGTATTCGAATAACACGGTGCTTTAGTTATACTCTATAATACGGTCAAAAATAGTATAGTTTATTTAAAGTATACTTTTATAAAATACATAAAAACGTTACATTTCAGCAATAAGCTAAATCTTGTACAAAAAAGAACATCTGAATATCTGGAAAGTTTTTGAATATCACAGAACTAATTTACCATAATATTTAAAATATGATAGTATTTCCATTAAACATTTTACCAAAAAACTTGACTTTTATCATTATTAATATCTCGTTTATAACCATCACGAAGTGACACCTAGTTTAACTGTAATCGAAGCGATTATAGACAGTTTGCTGATTCATCCACTCGACGAGATTATTTCCTCCAACCACTCCATGATATCGCTTCCAGTCAGATCATTTGACATGAGACATCGTGAGTTATGACTTTATGGGGTAAAATAGAAAGCCGTTCTTCTTATTTTCTATTTGCGAATAGTTCTGAAATACGAGGGGAAATCGTGAAACCGCACTCGGATCTGGAATCCCGGACCGACTCAGACTCCAAAACAATTTCCTATATGCAAACAACTATATATTCAATGCACGAGTATAAAGGACTACAACTAATAAAAAATAATCATGCATAGTAGAAACATCTAGCACGAACATCAACGTCGCTTGTCGAAATATGTGAATACATTTGTTATACAAAGTATAAAATTCTATGGCAACTTATACATATACATATTATTACTTACTAAGTTTTTATATTACAGTTTAAAAATATTAATATTATATAAATTATTTCTTATTAAAATAAATTATTGTATTTAAAATTCTCCGATCAAAAAAATATAGTTAACAAAATTAAATAATAATCTTTATTGCAACAGTCAAAAGCAAAATAAAACTTTCTTATTGAGCTATTGATTAATTATTCTAATCTTCCGATTTATTAGCTGATCCTATTACCCGGAGTATGCGAGTTATTGATGTATTTATTCATTCGGATTTGGATTGAAAAATAAGATAACGTCAGTTAACCGGTTTTAACGATCAATATGATTACCGAAATTACCTGTAATTTTTTACAACCAATACCGCTATTTTCTGTAATTTTAAATTTCACGAGTGATTATTCAGAAAGAGCAAGCCTGTGTGATAAGATTAATATTTGATTTGTTTAGTAAAAAGTATTTTGGCGACTCTGGTCCATTACATTAAGAATTCATTTTTATTTTTACTTAAAATGATACAAATGGATTTTTTTAAGACATCAGCTATTAAGACAGTTACTTTTTTTGTTATTTGATTATAATTATTGTTCTTGAATGATAATGTTTATTTTACCTAACTGTTGCAATAAAGATAATATTATTTTCATATATATTGATAGAAAGTAATAAGGACCTTTAAATAGTAACTGTAGTCAAAGTTTTAGTAAGAAATAGCAGCTGGTTTAATAGGCTTGAAAACTATAAAAGATTTAGAACTCATTAAGTCGAGATGTCAAGCTATTTTATTTACATTTCGAATGTAATTAATATCTGAAAATTATAATTATTATATTTATGCAACTAATGAAAATCAACATCATAAAGTAATTAAGCATAGGAAGATCAATCATCATATATGATAATCAAAAATAATTATTTGAAAAAAACTGCAAATGTACAAGTTGTGAAGGAAATACGTCACCAAACCTTGCAACGCGGGTGGCGGATTTATAGAGTTCCGAAATGAAAATTTATTTAGGAACCTCAAATAATAAAACTATCTGTTGCCTGGGGCTCACGACTTTTTTAACAAGGCCCTCCAGTAGCAACTGTTGTTAGGACTCTATGATTTTCTCTATTTCAAATCAAATTCGCGGTCTCAAATAAAAAATTGCCTGATGCCATGTAATATGTCTGAGAACCACTCTATTTAAAAAATCCCGAGTGATTGTGGTCCCCAAATAATAATTTGCAAGGGAACACAGTTTTGAAGTTTTTCCACTGAAGAATTTGAAATAAATGATTTCATTAATAATTATAATTCTATATTAATGGATAATCCAAAAAATGTTTAAATATACAACAAAAAGTAAGTAAGCAAAATATGTTGAAAAATTTATACCATAAAAGCTTAACAAATAAAAATGAAAAAAGTAATTAATATAATAATTATAATAGTTTGTCCGGAAATACTGCGGTCAATAGCACTTTGTATGTAAATGGTAAATATTTTAAGTAAAAACCGGTAACATCTCTAAATATATTGGCCAGTAAAACCAGTTAACCGTTTATCTATGTACAATACATTATGTTTATTATTATTAATAAAATTTATTGCCAGAATGATACAAAAAATAAATACAAAAGAAATTAATTCCTAAAGACACAAAGATAATTAAAATTATTAATAATAACTAAAAATTGATGCAAAAAAACTAATAAATAATTCGAATTAATTTGTCATTCGACGCATCCCTGTAATTACAACGCACGGAATTATAAATATATTTTTTGCAAATTTAATTCAATATTGTTTTTGTAAATATTTAATATATGTAATTAAATAGAATAATAAATGTGACAGAAGTGCAATGTTTAATAAAACGTTTTGCAATATTCATTATAATTGGGTCCGACACGAATTGGATTCTAATGTTATTTATTTATTTTGCCTGCTGTGTGTTTCCATCGGTTATAAGGGGAATGTAATGTAATCATAACATCGGAAATGGATATACGACAAATTACGTTTACCTCACTTGGCTGTCAGTTCGAATTACTTACGTGCGACGTAATTTTCAGCCCTTCGCATCTACCAGTCCTTTCAAAGGGTTAACGTAATTCGAAAAAAAAGAGAGCAAAATCACCACCACTGGATTTTAATGGAATTATGTCGAAGCTGCACGACTAGAGGAAAGCAATGTTTCGTGGTTAATCAATTACCACGTGTTATGGGATTCGGATCGGCGTTTCGAAGGGACGTGCGATTGTTGAATGTTTCAAAAGGGTTGGACCGGTTTATGATTATGATATAAGGGTGTTGTGCAAGGTGCAATAAATCCGAATGCGATTTCGATCCTCTGAGGAGATTCGGACATCGAAGGAGAAGTAAATGGACGAAAAAGTAAAATATTCGATTCGCAATTAAATCCCCCCGCGCGTTGGTGGTGCGGGTATGTTTTATTCATAGCTCCCATACGGCGGACGTCAATTATTTAATTCGGCCCCAATCTGCGAGATTGAGGAAGAATCCGCGCGGGAGTTATAACTTGTTTTTAGGTCGCAACACCTAGTGTCAATCCCTAGTAATTTGTAACCGATGTTGCTTCCTGATCAGCCATTATCTCACCCTTTGCGGTTTCACCTCGAACTCTCCTCTCCATCTCTCAATCTCTATCACTCTTTCTCTCTCTTTCTCACCCTCGGATTCTTTCTTCCCTTCGAAACAACCTTGTCCTCCCCCCGCACCGAGACAGATGGAGTGCTTCTCTCCGTGCCACTAGAATCGAAATAAAATGGGATCAATAATTCCTCAGCGATAAAGGCAAAAATTCGAGCCGAAAAATGGAAGTGAAACTGGTGGGGAACGAAAACAAATATTGAAGCGATAGGGGGAACGAAATAAAACCTCGAGAGACGGGGGAGAATTACACCTAAATGCATAGCGTTAATTCGATTACCATTCACCTCGGCCGAACCGTTTGTTTGGTTTCATAACACGGAACCCCGGCAATCGGTTTTCTTATACCAAAAACTTCCGAAGATTTATCTTCCACCAAATTGTATCCACCATAAATCCTAAACTCCGATTCTTTCGCCAAGCTGCTATTTATTCAAAGAAGAATCAAAACGTAAAACTCGATAAATTTCACTGAAACATGTTATAAAAACGGCAATATTCAGCTGTTTCTGTTGTGGATATTTTCTTATATTAATTACTAAAAATATCATTTATTTCAATATTGTTACACTGCATGATACTTGATAACAGATCGCATGCGGCTCCGAGACAATTTTACGCGGGCCGCAAATACATTTAAATTATATATTTATTGTAAATTTTTCTGTCTTCAGATAATGCATTATTTCCACATGCAATTCGTGTTTGAGGTTACTGTTGTATGATATAAAATTACATATAAAAAAATCTTTGATTGTTGCAATTTATTATTAATTACCCAATATTTTCTTACTTTTAAATTACTTCGTATTTAGCAGTTCAGTTTGGATGCCATCTAACAACATGATAATTAACTAGCTAGTGCTTAATAATAAGACCTTACCCAAATCCTCTAGTTAATGGTAATTGGTACATATGACAGACATTTACGTTTGCGGTGCAGATTCAGCATTACGTCAATTAAATATTGTAGAGATAGAAATACAAACTTATATTTCTTACTGTCCATACTCAGATAATATTTGAATTCAAACCATTCGCACTAATAAACTTCTTTAAGTAAGTAGAGTGTAAATTTTCCCGTATTTTTTTGTTTCTGGGAAATGAAAAGTTTAAAATTATTTAATCCCAGGAAATTATATAACTTAACTGAACGTATAAAAATAGTAAGTAAAATATTTGTGTTTTTCAGATATACTATAGTATATACCAGTGGTCGGCAAATTTATTAGCCAAAGAGCCAAATATGAACATTACAACAATTTAAAAAAAAAATGGGAGCCAAATCTGCTTGTTTAGTAAACTTTTATTACACTAAATAAGTAGTACACTAAATAAAACTAAATTTCATACTTAATAAATAATTATTAATGCAAACAATGTGCTTGCAACTCCTTGGAAAATTTGAGTATGTCAGGTTTGTATGTTGTTGCGCCTCCGTGGATATTTGTGCCAGAGCCGCACTTAAGAAGCCTAAGAGCTACATGCGGCTCTGGAGCCGCACTTTGCCGACCACTAGTATATACTAAGTATAAAATGAATACAAAACACAATTTCTTCTGTAGAATAACATTGTTAGAATTATAATCTTTTGAATATTGAATCAGATTCCGCATTTTCTGCTGATTTAATTAATGTAGGACATTTCGATTTCCGATTTAGTAACGAGTGACATTATAGAGAGCTATAAATGTAATTTACCCGGAAAAACGGGAAACAAATTTTTAGAAAAAACTAGGATGTTTCTATCAAGTAATACCCTATATAAGTAGTATATATCCTAAATACAAACAGAAATGTGATCTATAAGCTGTAAGTGTAGTTGAAATTTTTCATATTCCTTTTCCGAGAAATCGAGAAATTTAATAAAATATTGACATGCCTTCCTGTCAAGATTTTATTTAAAAGTCGATGAGGAAATAAAAACGCTACGTCCGATTTGTGAAGATGTTCCCCATGACAGTGCGGCAGATCATTTGATGTACCTGATCTTCAAAGCTAACACCAACATCGGATGATGTAAGAGTGTCTACTTATGCTGACGACACTGCAATGTGACAACTACATCCAGATTATCAACAAACCAACTTGGCCTTGCAGTGTTGGCTTAGAAAGTGGAGAATTCGAGCTAACGATACAAAATCGTTGCATGTTTCCTTCATAATCCGTCGGCCAAATACTTTGAAATTTACCTGAATAGACGTATAAATTGGAAGTTACATATAAATGAAAAATAAAACAGCTAGAGTTGAGGGTCACTGTCTAATACTGGCCGGATAGAAGCTCCAGAACCTCACTGGAGAACAAAGTACGTCCATTAGTGTAATCCAGCGATTCCAATCGTAAACAAATCAATAGTGCTCCTTAGTACGCTAAGAATGATTCATGAATTCATGAAAATTCCAACATGGGAGGGTTGAGATTGCAAGGGTCAGTAGTACATACCTGATTACTTCGTTATTCGTTATTTAATATGCTTTACGTGGTGAGCGTGTGTGCAATTTTTAAGTTTTGTCAAATTAATAGATATACATGAAGGATGGTGATATACGGTTAGTCTACCGTCCAGGAATGTAGTTAAAAAAAATATTTTTAGAAATTCAAAATAGCTGTAATGATAAAAAAATACCATTTCTCTACCAAGTATTACCCTCTGGAAGTATGATATAACCTAAATAAAAAAAGCAAATGTGAAATATTATATACTTTCATTTCTATTTATATTCTGATGTTAGCAAAATTTAAATAAAATTATGCTGAAATCGTGATAAACAAATACTGTATCTGCATTGAGTTAGAATTGGGTACATTACATTGCACACAAATACAATATCTGTTTTCATAAGATATTTATCGTGTAAGAACTCAAAAAGTAAAGACACGTGTATAGAGGATTTTAGGAGATTATAATTAAAGGAGATTATATATTATAACGGATTATTAATTATCTATTAATCCGCTAAACTGAATACCAATAATCTGTTAATGTTACAATCTGCAATAGGAAAATCAGAGGTTAGAAGATTTTACACAAATATTTCAAACATCCATTATGATTAGACTGTGAAGCGGAAATATCGTTAAAACATTGAATTAAATAATTTTTAGATAATTCTCATCTGTTTATTAAGCTTGAGATTTTAAATATAAAACAATAATTGATTGACAATAATTATTAATAAGTAAATCAAATAATATGGAAGTTTACATTTAAGAATTTACATAAGCATATAGTAATAAAGAAGATTTAATTTTGCCTATATGATCTACATACATTATTGATAGTAATTTATACAATTAAATAGTGTAATAATATTAATCTATTAATAGTGTTTCAAATAAAATATTATTTGTGTACTGAAGTAAGTCAATTACTAGTAAGATTTCATGTTTACACTAAAATAAATTCAATGTATTGCATACAAAATAAGTATACATTTAGTGCTCTTCCTTCCTGAATGTGTATTATCGGTTAATCTGCTTCCCTTTTGGGCACTCATTTGCCCCGCACTGACAAGTTTGAAAGGTGTCGGTGGTTTTGAAACGCGCTTAAATTAGCTTCAGTTAATTCTTTTTCGTGAGAAAATGTCAACTTTTTGTGTATAGTCATGTTAATTTAAATTTGACAAGGGTTTAAAGTATTTAACAAATTCTATATACAATTTATATACACAACCTTGATTATTGATTTGAATTTTGAATTATATTTTAAATATACACGTTGATCATTACACAACAAATTATTTTAATTTACTCATGTTATACCAATATAAAAAATGATTCTTTGCGATTTTATCAAAATATGTTCTCATTCAAAGACATTGGTTATTGAGTTATTGGTTATTGGTACACATAACGTACATCATTTTAAAGTATGTTTGATGATACGTACTAATATACAGTGGAACCTCGCTTAACGAACAAACAGCAACAAAAATGTTCATATATAATTAAGTAAAATTTTAATTAAAATAAAACATAATTATATACAATTAGGTAAACCTGTTGATCCTCAAAGGATTATGAAAAATAAGCTATTACTATTCTTGTTATATAATCTTAATTAAGTGTTGTATTATAAAGTGGTTATTTTTTATGAAGCGTAAATGTGTATGTAGAGAAATAAGTTTGTTTCAATAAATTTAGTACGAGCGTTAAAAGAAAGTCTCCACGATCTGATTAAAAGTAATGTCCCTTCGTTTCCGGTTTATGGCTCGTATCTGACGTGTTTATAAAAACATTTCAATCCGAACGGCCCCCATCCATAAAACACAATAAAGGGCGCACGCTCGATCCTTAAGGGAATCCCCAACCGCGGGAAAATTAAATACATTATAATACATAAATACACTCATCCATTCTCTCCATTCCCGTTTCCTCTCCGTTGAATTTATGTATGCATTGGGTAAATGTTTGATAGGTCTATTGTGTGTCGCGCTCAGAAGAAGAAGAAGAGGGAAAGCCGAAAAAAGGACCAAGCAGGAAGAAGATGAAGAAAAAAACACGGCGATATATAAACGACGGGGAAAGAAAAGTGCGTCTCAAGACTCCTTCGCAACGCACGAATCCTTTAAATTATTCATCATCATCCTGCAGACGCGCGGAGGATCGCGAAATTGAGAAAACCCGTCTCGGTCGGGAAGCATTTTTTTTTGCTTTATTCTTCTCCGTTTTTTTTTTCTTGCTTGCTCGCTTCGGGGCTTCAGTTTATTAAGCAATAAATGAGGGGGAGAGCGTTAGCTAATTGAATAATTTTCAGTGCGTTTAAAATATTTAACGCATTAGGAACAAGGAAGTGTTAGGTTTTATTATGCTCTCGCTTCCCGTTAGAGTTATATTTTCGGGATCTCTGTTTCGCCAGGAAGTTTATGAAACACATAAAATTAGTGCGAACAAAGCGCGTGAAAGGGCGCATTACATGCTCGTCGCACTCGGAGAAAGGATGCTTTGCTAGGATGTTGCACAATTGCGATGACGTGCGATATAAATTTGGGTTCGTTTTGAAACTTTCGCGTTATAATGTATGAATATGTTAAATCATTAGTTCTGAGATAATCTAAATTGCGTACGTAATACGACTGTTGCTTTGCTTTTGCAAACTGATGTGAAAAGTCAAAACTAATTTATTCACATCAATATTTTGACATTAATTTTAATTTATTCCTTTTAAACTATTGTTAGATTTATAATCATCTTCAAAGTATAAATAAATTATATATAGATAAAAAAAAACACTTAATTTCTTAATTCAGTGAAACCTTGCTAAACGAGCACCTCGCATAACGAGCATTTCGCTTAAAAGTTACTCGCATACACATATTATGTGTATTTTTGACTATGTTTCGAGTAAAAATCTGGAAATTTTGGAACGGATTAAACTCGTTAAACGAGGTTCCACTGTATATTATTATATATAAAAATGTAGAACAATTCCAAATTTGCACAAAAAATACAAATTAATTTATATTATAAATAATCTGTTTTAGTATAAAATCAAATTAATAAGACGATATAAAACTTAGATAATTAACAATTAGATAATCATACTAAACTATAGACATAAAACAAAAATTACATCAGAAAAATATTTGAATATTGACATACTATGGTCAGAATTGGGATACGTTCCTTCGTTCTTTTGAACAGTCAACTTCTATACTAAATTACATCAATTATTGGCCTTGATCTGAATTTATATTTATGTTGAAATTGGGGAACTTTATATAGATGTTTTGTTATCAGAGGTAATGTTAACCGAGGTATGACTGTACAGCACAATATGTATTTCTTCTTTCACTGTATACGTATGTATATCATGAATAAGAAAATAACTTGCACTATTTATATAGTTAATTCAAAATTGTTGAATAATATTGATTTGCTAAAAATATGTAAATATATTTGGACCAAAATATCTATCGACCTAAGCCTTTCTGCCTAATTTTATATATGATATGATTATAATATATGATCAGATACTCTACAAATACAATTTTCTATTAATTAAAATTAATTCAATAATTATACTTTAATGTTTATAGGTTTCACTACAATTATAAAATTTACAACGGGCAGAGAGACTTTTATTGAAAGCCGTTATCATCTGATCAGTGGGATAGCAGCTACCATATTTTCCCTGGTAGAGTAAAACATCATCACTTGTGATTCTGATTTTTGTTGTCTTGCTTTAACTGAGGAGATTTGCACTTTCAACGCTTCATACCATGGACTACTTCTTAGTTTTTGGGCAGTACTTATAGATTCATCACATTTTACGATTTTCCTAAAGGTGCTAGGCTATGCATTTTCAATTTTTTTTAATAATCGCATAGCATTCAAGCCCAGTTCTTTACTTATTATTTTCTGTGTCATTCTTGGATCTTCGTCAATTTTTACCTTAACCAGGGTTACATTTGTATCGAAGTTTCCGGCAACCAAATGTCGAGTCTGGAATCTTTGAAACCACTTGCAAACAGTCACAATAGTTGGTGCATTTATATGCATTTTGGAAAATTTTTATAGGCTTGAGTTAACATTGAAATCCGAAGAGAATGACAAGACGAATATCTTGCTGTGTTAGTGGTGGAATTTATACCGACCTTACATCACTAATATTGTGTTTTGGATAAGAGCATTCATACAGATCTTTTTGAAATTTGACGTGAAATACGTGAAACTTAAACAAATTGACAATTGACATCATCTGTTATTTATTCAGAAACAAATGAATTATTACCCAATTTCACATACTAAAATATGTATGCAACTAAAAAAATAATAGTAGTAATCATTTAACGATACAATAATTTAACTTACGTTTATATAAACGAGAGATTGCATAAACATAATCGATATTCAAACCAGAATTCGAAATTCTTGTGGAAAGACTTTAAATTAACAATCGATATATAATAAAATAGAGTGGCGCAAACAAAACAAACAAAAAATGGTCGCGGCTTGACACATCCATTAAAAACCATTTAATGGTGAATTATTCCGAAGCTCCTATATACATATATTTATTTTTCAAATAATAATAAATCATTTTAAATTCAAATATATTTTCGTCGGTCGGATAAATAATATCTCTTCTCTCTTCCAACAAAAAAAATGTACATGTGCGTATATATATATTTGTTCATCATCCTCACTTGTGTGTTTGTGTGCGCGATTTTCGGGGAATAAATTGATTGATTGCGTGCAGAAGGAAATTTCGCCGCAGAGAATTGATGTTGAGAAAAAAGAGAAGTAGAACCGCAAATGGAAAGGAGTTTCGTGGATGGTGAGAGAGAAAGAGTACAATGAGTCGTCGCTTTTCAAATGAATTGTGTATTATGTGCTCCTCTTTTTTTTTTCAGGTGCTCATAATGGAGGGCACTTTCCATTAATACCCACCAGATTCCTTAATTAGATTATCCTTTTTATTTTTGAACGGCTGCTGCTGTTACTGCTCTTCCTCGCTCTCCTCAGCCGCTGACCCTTTAATGTCCCTTTTCCTCGGTTCGACCCCTTTTACACGCGCGCGTTGTCACATTGTTTTATCTCGTCGTCGGATTTTTATTTGTCCTCCGTCCACCATTCTTCCTCGTCGCCTTGATGTTATGGATTAGAGGTATAATAATGTCAATTACAGTTACCATTTGGCTTGTCTCTTATTTTTCCACTCCTTTTGTTCGCGCTGTTACCTCTTTTCTTTCGGAAAGAAAAACACATAAAACCATACAAACCAAGTCTTTGTTACAAATACTGGGTGTATCACATTTATATCTAATAAATTACAAAATTTTATGTCAGCATAATAAAACACAATATAAAGAAATACTTTTATTCACAATTAAGTTCTCTATATTTTTCAAATTGTAATTGACCAAGAATGGGTTATGAAAAAAGCCTTTAGAAATAAAACAAAAAATCTTTGTGAAGGTGAATACTAAATGTACTAAGAGAGAGTCAAATTGTACTTTGTCACATTAGTATTATATTTTAAGACTTTTCTCAAATTTGCTCATATTTTTTTCAGTATTTACTTAACCACATATTTGATTTTATTCGTGAAAACTTAATTACTAACAGAGGTTAGTAAAGTTAATCGATTGAAAAATTGTCAATATCTTTTTTTTTAATTTAAGATACATCAGAAGCAGCTTGAAATTCCTTACGAATTATGGTTCAATTCATGCACGTTTTTGATTGAAACCCAATATGCATACCAAGTGTTTACTCTGTTATTACAATTTTAGGTAAAAGCACTACTACATTACAAAAAATCACTCATATTTTCTTTGCATTTAATGTTATAAGTGCTATTTTAAAGAAAGTCAAAAACAAAAGTTATTTAGAAAATGAACGATTTTCCAATTATTGTTACGTTTTGGACAATATAAAAGAAAGTTTCAAATCCGAAAAAGCACCACTCCGTAATATTTTTGGTAAAGATGAGATCCGATGTAAAAACCTTTGATCCGATCAAGGTAAGATGCATGAAATTGTTTTTAAAATACATCAATTTGAACAAAAGTGAATTCTGTTAAAGATGAAAACAAGTTGTTTCTAAAATACAAACATTATTTCTAATTTTGTTAGTTAAATAAGGTATAGTAATAGTATAGTATTATAAAGTTATTATATATAATTTTTTGCATCAAGATCTGGAAAATCAGAATTTTGTAGTTTATAATTTACAATACTTACTTAGTATTGTAGAAACTAACTAGAGAATGTAAACGCTAATATATCTTTTAGTGTAATAATTAAATAATAATGGAGCTAATAATATTATTTTATTAACGTTTTTAAATCAAAATACATTTTTTTGTAATTTAACAATAAATTTGTTATCTATATTATATTAGATGTAATATATATAATTACAACTGTACATTTTCCTTTAGTCCTTTAGATTAGTTTGGTTTCAAATAATCCGGAATGGCAGAACTGATTATTCGCACTATACGAGGTACTACTGTATAGATTTAGAAAAATATTTTAATAACTTATTGAGACTAAAATAATATAAATTTATAAATAATATTAGTTGTTTTTTCAGTTTTTATCATAAACATGTTAGTATATTTTTGCATAAACTAGAAAATAAATTGGAATATTTAGTTAGAAACGTGGTTTTCATATGCCTCATTTATCTTCCACTAATCACCACCCTGATAACAACAGCACCTGAAACGCTTCAAAGGACCGAAGCTTCCTTGAAGATTTAATTAGCATTGTTATTGATATAATTGTTATGTAACCTCGTCAAATTTACTGCTACTATGCATATATTTTCAAATATATATACAATACTATGTATATAGAATTCTCGTTTCCTTATTCATTATTCTTCGACTTTAATTGCAACTTGTTTTTGCAGAACGTTGTTTTGTTTGAATACTCGTGAATGCGAAATACTTCTCAAGAGAAATGAATCGATTTATGCATGCATTAATAATTCGGCATTCTCCTTTCGCCGATCGAGGGGATGTACCTATCTATGTTTTATGGATCGCGACGAATGCCGTGCACAATACAAAATTCCATTAATATCTGAACTCCCGCCACGTATTAACATCCCCCAAAAGTTCACTTTCCACATGCAAATTGCCGCTAATTTGCGACAAACTGTTCCTCGCCATCTCGTCCATCCATTATTAATGAACACGTATTAAGCTATCCGCAAATTACATAGAACCCCCTTAAATTACATGTCTTGAAAAATTATGAAATTAATTGTTTCATGTTTTATTAGTTGAATAGATCGATATTTTTTTGTATTCAGTTTAATATGTTTATTATGTAATAAAAATTGTAATTCGAGGGAAACTTTTTTCCCGGGAAATGAGAATTAAATTGAAAATTTCCAGATAAAAGTTAAATAAAAAAAGATAAAAAGATTGATATTTTTTGCATTTTTTTTTATTTTCACAACATTAATATTATGCAACGAAAATTTAAATTAGAGGGAATTTTTTTTCCCGGGATACTAGAATCCAAATAAAAATGCCCGAATAAAAGTTAAATAAATAGTAAGAAAATTAAAAATTTACTAAAATATTTATTTTTTCCCAAGATTTTTTTCAAATTTCCGGTATTTATAATTAAAGAATATAACTTCCTTAGAAAAGTTATAATTAAAATTGATTATATGTATGACCACAGGTTTGCTTATTTAACATTAAGTGACAGCTTTCACGTTGTTATAAACTATATCTTTATTTATTTGTTTTATAACTTTTATTTATTTTGTGCAATTTTGTGCAATTAATTTAATTAAATTAATATTATATAATAAACTAATATTATAGTTAATCATAATAATCAATATATACATTATTAAATTATATTAATGTACAGATTATTCATCAAAGTTTAAAATCTTATGTTACCATATTATATTTATTGATATAATTAAATCATATATTCAATTTTGTACATAAAATATGTTCATTACTTTCGTCTAATTTAAATAGAATATCATATAGAACTGACTCCACTTCATGTATGTTGTTCCATCTGGCGGAGAGAGGCAGAACTTGTTAAAGGTTGAATAGGGGTTGAAATCTGCTGAGAAATAAATTGGAGGGTGAAATAGGTTTCTACTTGAACTTCTAAAGTATTCTGCCAAATTTGGAATAATATTTATGAAATATGCTAAATTTCGTTCAGCTATTGTAAAATAGGTTGAGATTATAAGTGTTACTCAAATTGCATAACAAACTTTATTTGAATTTAAAGTGAACATAAAATAATAGAGGAAATGGAAACGAGTAGCTAAAGAAAACTCACCAACCTACCTGTCCCCAACAATCTCTGTTCAACAATACCTGTTAACAATCTCAGAATTTTCCCTTTTTTTCTTGCTAAAACCATAAACCTTAAAAATGACAAAAGAGTTGAAGCTTACAGAGGCATTCAATGGATTAAAATCACTTTGTAATCTAAATTCAAGCTAAATAAAGACTCTGAAATATTCACAAGTCTTCTTCCTCCCATCATTGAATACACAAGGACTGTCAACTGCTAACATCTCAGATGCACATTCTCATCGAATGGAAATTTTCCAAAAAAGGAGGAAAACAAAATGTGTAGTCCAAAAAAGAACCATCGCTGCTTTAGAATAAGCAGCCCTTGAATTGCGCCCCCATTTTTACTTGAATAATTTTGCGCCCTCAAAATAATATAAGTTAAAAAAAATACCCGGTGTAAGAAAATCATAAAGAAATGTATCTAAAGACAGCGGTGGGTTATTTAGAGAATTTGAGCACTAATTTCCGTAAATTCTTTTCAAATAAAACGATATTAAATTGTTTGCGTCGATTTTGGTTATAAATGCATTTGACAGGCTATCGCTGCAAGAAGAACTGACATATCTTTCCTCAAGTAGCTCAGAATTTTTTTATTAAGTCTGTAACAAATTTTTGGATTGAACTGTAATTATTCTCTTATTAAAGCATAAGCTCTTTGGATACTGCTACCTTTCACAAATTCTTGCTTTTGCAAAATTGGTTTTTCTGCGCAAGAAAAATTAAGTGAAGCGTGGGGGGAAAGAGAAATAGAAGTGTCATATAGTAGTATATATAGTGACGGTTAATAATCAGTAAACAATCACTTTGGTCCAACTTTATACTACTACCCTGAAAACATACAATCCGAGCCCTCTGAGTTGCCGAGCTGCCGATGGATCTTTGATTAGCACGTCTCGAATTTGTAGAAATCACAACTACAACTAAAAATTGCAATAGTCTTTACAGACTCTAAACAAATCATATGTCAGGAAGAAGACTATCAAGCTAGATCATCCAAATCATAATAAATAGTGTCTGGTGAAATTGTGTAGTGGTGCAAGCTAAACGAAGTTGTAAGGATGAGAAAAAAAGAACTATTTATTTTTATTGTGGTCAATTTTAGCATTATAATTACAATTAATAAATTCACTAAAAATATGAATACATAACACAAACGTTGCTCTGTGATTTCACCATATCCTTTGACTCTGAATCTGCTGCTATCCTTAACACTGTCATTGTCCATCGACTTGGCTGAAGGTCATATGCTGAATCTCATTCATTTGACTGTCCATGTAGGATGAACGATGGCCCTATTGCATCAAGCACCGAAAGGGCTCACAAAGGGCCTGGCTTGACCTGGATCCGAACCGGCGCCCACAAATTATTTATAGCGCAGAAAGTGAAACTATTTTCTTTCACTTTTTTCAGTATTAAATTATATAAATAAATTGGAGAAAAAAAATATTGAAAACATCATGAAGGTTTCATAGATTTCAAAGAACTAGATTATGATTAATTTAAAAATGAATCAATCTACAATATTTAGTATAAAATCGTGTTATACAAATTATGACATTCTTTTATGATAATATACATGTTTAATTACATATACTAATAATCTTATAAAATATTAATATTTTTTAAATTATGTTGCATAGTTTACAAAATAATTAATATACATTCTAATTAATAATTCACTAATGATGGATTTAACTAGAGATATTATATAACCGTCCATAATTATAATTAATGGACTAACATCGAATAATAAAGCATTGATTAATTGGTATTGTAATCTCATTAAAATGAAAATAAACTTAAAATACATTTTTATATATTTTTTTATTATTTATACAAGTCATACCATTTAATATTTTATATCATCAACTTATAAAAATAAATAGTATAAAACATGACACATATCACTCATTTTTAATATATGATATACATAGTATAATGATGGACTTATTTGAAAACTTTCAAAGGTATGACACAGCGTTTAACGCTGTTTCGATAGAACGCGGTCCACAAGAAACCTAAAAAAACTCTAATTTTACCTATTTACTATATATTAATATAAATGAAGCAGCATTAAATTGGATGATCGCATCCTAAGCTCGCACTGTAATTATTATGTTTTAGAAATAACTATGAATACTTTTAAATATTAAATAACTAACTGATAGATTTTTGCTACAGTAATAAATAATTATACTAGTTGACATCATTAACAAGTTTTCTAAAATGAACACTGGTCATAATATTATAAAACTTAAAATACAGTAAGTCCTTGACTTGCGCTATTTCGACTTTCGTGTTTTTTCGACTTACGCGATTTTAGTTCTGTTTCCGTTTTCCAGGCGAGGAATGGTAGTGTGGTGGCCTATATTGAAAATAATGGCAGATCGGTCATACAGATCGTAACATGAAATATCTTTGCCGGGGTTTAAAGTCTCTAAAGTTAGGTTAACACTTTTACTAGGTGGAAATTCCGCTGGAGATTAGAAAATCAAACCTCTTCTAATATACCACACTAAAATTGGTCAAAATTATATTATTATTTCCAAATAATAACAATATTACATTGCTTTAAAAATTAAGCATGTCGTTGTTGTTTTCTTGTCAATAAATTTTATTTTTTGCTGACTTAGGTACAATTTCGCTTATATTTATTATTTTAAAATAATAATAATTGATGAATACATGAAAATATATATTGAATTAGCTACTGAACCATTATTGTAAATAAACATCACTAGTCATTGAATAAAACCTACCCCATTTTAAGCAAATATTTGATTGTAAAATAATTTTGTAATAGTTTTAAAATATTATTTTGCAAAATATTATATTTCTACCACATCTTTTTTCATTAAAATAATTTAATATAAAAAATGGAAACTTGATATTAATTTTAATATTATGGCTTTTCAAATTCATAATATTTTGATTGTTTACATTACTGTTTTGTCATTGCTGTGAGTTTATTTATATGGCTTTTTGAGTTGTGTTTGTGTGAAATAATTTAAAAGATACAGTATTAAATTTCTGATAAATTTCGGTATTAATTTTGAAGGATATGACCTAAAAACTGCTATGCTGTAATGTGTTTTCATAACTCAAGTAGCCGCCCTAATGACAAAGCTAAATCCTTATCATGACGGTACCGTCACAAAAAGACTAGTGGTACTTTATTATGAACAAAGATTTGATGACTGCGCTCCACAATGCGTAAAGTTTTCTGAATAAAAAGTTGAGCAGATGTATCCGCCGCTCGTCCGCGTTAAAGTGCCCGCCGGTAAAATATTCAAATATCTAATATTTGTGGAAGTTATATTAAATAAAAGAAAGAAATTGTAATTCAATGTTAATATTTTTATTCTAATACAACTTAAAAGTACACATTTATACAAATACTAAGCATAATCATTCATAAATCAATTTTACAGGTTCTCCATTCGATCTATAGTACCATTAGTTGCTTCTTCGCTACTTGGAAATCTGCATTCTTGTACACCATATTCTCCTTCTCCATTTCTTGAACCATATTCAAAATATTTGTAATCTACACCATATCGACTTTTATATTCTGGATATTTATTAACTTATTAATCGATAACTTCTGGGATTCAGCGTTTAATATAGTATTTTCCTTCCTAGGTATTTCCATCTTCTGGTGATACTTGATCATCGACGTGATTTTATATCTTCTCCTTTTTCTATCTGCTCCTTGTACATTTATTCCATTAATAGAATTATTATTCTTCAGAATTTGAACATGCCTCACTTCTTTACTGTCGTCTAGGTTCAGCAAAGATAGCTTGAGTTGAACTTCATTAATAGAATTGTTATTCTTAAGTATTTGAACATCACTCTCTTCTTTACTCTTGGCTAGGTGTAGAAAAGATAGCTTGAGTTGAACTTCTTCCAGGCAATACGCAAATTATACCGAATTCATTATATTTAATGATATAGATATTTCTAGTATCCTTTGTGAGGTAAGAACTACTTCAAATGTGACTAGATTACCCAGAGGGTTTATATTTATACTAAAATCTGTTGAAATCTGTTTTATTGCTCCATTTCCACCCCAACTTTACAAAATTTTCATTCTATTCAATAAAAAAATATAAAACTCAACAAAATAAACTGCTATGCAGTAGTGTGTTTTCATAACTCAAGTAGCGGTTCTAATGTCAAAGCTAAATCCTTATCATGACGGTACCGATACATAAAGACTAGTGGTGCTTTATTAAGAACAAAGACTTAATGACTGCTCCACAATGCGTGAAGTTTTCTGAATAAAAAGTTGAGCGGATGTATCCGCCGCTCATCCTCGTTAAAGTGCCCGACGGTAAAATATTCAAATATCTAATATTTTTAGAAGTCATATTATATTAAAGAAAGAATTGTTAATTGATTGTTAATATTTTTATTCCAAAACAACATAAAAGGACACATTTATACAAATACAAAGCATAATCATTCATATATCAATTTTACAGTTTCTAAATTCGATCTATAGTACCATTCGCTGCTTCTTCGCTACTTGGAACTAAGCAATCTTGTACACCATATTTTCCTTCTCCATTCCTTGAACCATATTCAAAATATGTTTAATCTCCACAATATTTTGTTGGTTTTTCTTTACTTTATAATATAATTTATGTTTTGTATATTTCGGTAATTATTAGTTATAGTAAAAATTTGAATAAAAATACTAAGAATTAGGTTTTTGTATTGACCGATTTGGTATACAATTTTTTGCACCTGCAGGTAATATTAGTGATTAATTGCATCCTTAATTACTAATATTACCTGGGGACGGGGTGACATAAAATTGATGTAATTTTATAAATGTATAGTCGATAATAGTCATATTATATATACAAAATTATATATATATAACATAATTTCGATGTTGAAGTCTTGGGGTATATGAATCATTGATGATTATTTGCATTTATAAGGGGCGTAATAGGTCATAAACTGACTCATAGCTCAATTTACTCAAAATACGATGCACGAAATTATACTGCACATTTTTGGACTATAGGACTAGTATTCATAGAAAACAAGAATACTTTATATAGTGCGAGTAATCAGCCAATATCCCGTGGAAAACTTTAAAACTGCTCGAAAAGAGACTATCTGAGTGGAAATTTAGGAGTGTTATTTATGTATACAAAATATTTTTATATCCTATTGTTTTTGGATTTTTTTTTATTTCGATGAATTAAAATTTAGAAATTTTCAAAGACTATAGTGAATCTGGACTGATCGAAGCCGCACTATGCGGGGTATTGTTACTTTTGATAATATGTTCGATAATGTAATAATTAATACATTTAAATTGAATCCGTGAACTGATTTATTGAAAGATTTGAAAGAAACATCGCATGTCAAAAAACGTCACAAAAGTTCTTAGTAATGAATTGTTATCGTTTAAGATATGTATGCATAAAAAATAGCTTTAAAACAATATTTTCCTTTTAGCCCTTTCCATAAGTATTCATTCCACAGAGGAAACATAAAAAGAAATATGGAAATGCAATAATTCATTTCTAAAATTTGCAACGTGCAATTCACATGCATACGAAAAAAAGAAATGTATGATTCCAGATTAAGAATGCCTCGATAGGTGGTCAAAATCCGCAGAAAAATTGTACGTGTGTGTACAGGCTTGCACGTGAATAATTTGATGGTTGATATTTGTACGTGTGATTTTTGTATATATTTATATGTGTTTTGTGTGTGTATGTGGGTATTGCTGAGCTGCTACCTATTATTACAGAGTATTGCATGTTGTGCGCCGTACACAACATTTACCAGGAAGAAAAAAATAAAAATATATGCGGCGTATATTTATAAAGAGCGAAACTGAGATGGAACTATACTTCTCTGATAGACGTCGAAAGTCGATTTCTTGCAGAAACTGAAATATTTTTCCTGATTCCGAATAGAGAAATATTAAGTTTTTGTTTGGAATTTCTTTTCTGTTATCTTAAATCTTTTATATCGAGCATTATTAACCTCTTTTAACCGTGGCAGCAATAGGATTTAGTAATTCATATAAATATAGCATTCCCTATAACATAACAGGATTTAACCTGATCGAAACAAATACATATTTGAATATTTAAGAATAATTTATGACTTGTTAAAAGGGCAAAGCAATACTTCAATTTTATCCAAGAAATCATCAAATATTATAATTTATTTTATGCTTGATATATTTATATGTTATGTTTAATATTTAATAAATGGTTTCTTATATAATGATTAACATACATTTTATTTATTTTCATCTATACCAAATATAAGGTAGTAAGAAATGCTTAAATGGAGTTTGGGATAACTATGGCCAAAAGTTGTCCAACAACAGAGGTCAGCGAATCGGAATAAATTACCCGCGGTAAAAATTATATTTTTGGAGATAATGATTACGTTTACTAATGTAAGTGTATTAAATTTAAGTAAACAAGATACAGTTATAAGGTTTCTTATCAAAATATACTTATTTATTGGGTGAAGTAAAAAGTTTTGAGCGTTTTTCGTTAGATAGCTTTAGAGCCATATCTCACGATCTATACGTTGCATCTTGTAATTCTATATTTTGACTTAAAATTTTAATATTTGAGTAATTCTGATGAACTCATTGGATAATTTTATAATGTTTGATTAGAATTATAGAATCCAATTTAAGTAATTACTATGGGTCACTAAATTATATTTTAATAGATCAAATATAGAACTGTCAAGAGTTTATCACAATGTATTCATTCAATATTTCTATTATTATACAAATGTAAATATTTTTATATATTTGAAGATCAATAAAGGAACAATTATAGCTTTTTACATTTTTTATTTGATTGTTAATTAATAATCCCGAAAATTTGTACTACTACTTGGCAGACAAACCTTATTCAAAAGCTGTTTGTTCCAAACATAAGGTGTTAATGATATAAAATACTCAAAAAAGATAAAAAATTTCAAAAAGAAAATTAATTTTTGAGGCTGATTCAATCATTTAGAAATTTGAAATACCTTGATATATCAGACATTTATTCAATTTTGAATCACTGTCATTATTTATTAAATGAACTGACTAACATATTTTTAATTATATTCTAAAAACATTGATTTTACTAATAACAATAATTAAATAAAAACATATTGCAAACAGAAATATTTTATTAATTATTAAAATAGTTAGTTTTAGTACTTTTTTTTTGAACATATAAAAACATATTAATTTATTTCTTCTGGCAGAAAAAAAATACTTGTATAGAATAAGACTTTGTTTTGGTAAATCAACTGTTTCAAAGGGCTATTTACCATAAGTCTTTCTGCCTTAACAATTTGCATTAGTCCTAATTTGGGATAAAGTCAAATTACTTAATTAATGTTATATTTATTCTGATTATTTCTTTCATTTTAATAACCTATCATCTCCTTGAAGAGATTTGTTAACATATTTTAAAATCAAAAATAAATTTATCAAATGATCACATATTATATTAAACTCAAAATAATTCTTGAAAATTTATTAAATATTTTTATATTGATAATAATTGATGTTTTATAATAATTTAAAAAAATATTAATTATTTCAAATAATTGTTTTATTCTTTTTTTTAGAAAATTCTTTCGAATTTTGACTTTGACTTCACACTTCACACTTAAAAGAAGTTCAAACAAGGTTTGAAGACCACTGATCTTGACGACCATCCCAAGAGTGGAAACAAAACTCCGCCTGGTTTCAAAGAGATATTTTTTTCCTTGAAAAATCTGCGTTCTCGTCGATATTACCTAATCCCATCCGGACTACTTAAAGCCAATGAATTATTGATTCGATGGCCGTGACGTGACCGATCAACGAAACATAATAATAATAATGCAACACGAACTACCCTCAAGAAGAAAATAAAAGAAATGGGAATGAAATAAACAAAGGAAAAAAATCAGAGGTGAATAAATCGGAGACAGATTTAGGGAAATATGTATAGACAGACAATGTACACTTCGTTCGGTGCCAAGTCCATTTAATTAGACATCGAAAATATTAGCAATATGATGGAATAAATAGATTTTGACCTGAACTCATTAAATTGGATGATTCGGTCGAATACAAAATACGCGTTTTTGTATGTTATGTATACATAAGGTGATGGAAAATCCATTTTTCTTTTCTGCCATTGTCAAACCAATTATCGCACGATAAATTGTCTGAACACGACAGCCGGAAAAAATATGTGAGGGGGCTGAACGTTTGATTATTTACGAAAAGCAAGCGGATTCGATTTAATCGTGATCCGTGTCCATCAGAGATTCAACTTAATGGAAGAGAGGACGATGGACAATTTGATATAATTTACTAAACATTTAGTAATCCAATAAAAGAAATATATCTAATAATATATTGGAGTAGCTATTTTCAGAAAGTAAATAGTGTTCCTTAAATGTTGGTCAAACTAAAATATATTTGCTAAGCATATTGTTAAAATTTGTGTAGGACTATTTGCACTTACCACCAAAAATAGATTAAAAGAATTTGTTATAGACAACTATCAACTTTGATATAAGAATATTTTGACATATGACTATTTCGACATACTACTACTTTGACACACGTCTATTTGACATACGAATTTGATCATTGCTTCAACATATGGTTATTTCGACAAATAAATGTCTATTATATATTATATTTGTTGCATAATATTCAACTTACGATTATTTCAACATATGACTATTTTTACATTCAACTATTTGAGATACTAGTATCTCGACATATGACATATGATTTTGACTATGGACATACAAATATTTTGACAAATGAGTATTTTGATATACCATTATTTCGACATACTACTTTAACACACGACTATTTGATATACGAATTTGACTTATCATCATTTTAACATATGGTTATTTCGACAAATAAGCTATTCATTTGAATGTACATATATGTCTATTATATATTTGCTGCATGATACTCAACATACGTTTATTTCAACATACGACTATTTCTAAATTCAACTATTTGAGATACTAGTATCTCGACATATGACTATTTGGACGCACAAATATTTTGACATACTAGTATTTTGACATACCTTTATTTCGACATGCCACTATTTTGACATTCGACTATTTGACATATGAATATTTTGACATACCATCACTTCAACAGACGACTATTTCAACATACCACTACTTTGACATACGAATATTTCGACAAATGACTTTTTCGACTTACGACTATTTCAACATACAACTATTTTAACATACTACTAATTTAGCATACGACTATTTGACTTACGAATATTTCGACATGAGTATTTTGACATACCATCACTTCGACAGAGAACTATTTCAACATACCACTATTTAACTATTTGGTATACCATTACTTTGACATACAAATATTTCGATATATGACTAATTCGACATACGACAGGTCTAAAATTTAATAAAGAAATTGAAATTAAGTTGAGGAGTAACTGTAATAATCTAATGTTAAATGTTTATTTATAAACATTATTTACTACAATTTAGTATAAAAAATAATCTATTTCAATCAATATTGACAAAAACTATTGTATAATTTGCAGTTCTCTGCTAATATAACCATCAACTGCAATTTAACCAAAGATCTTATGCTCAACACTAAAAATGTATATAATATTAGTTTAAAAACTTAAAAATATATATACATTTATTTAATGTACAATATAAACCATGAAATTGTACTTATTAAAGCAAACACAATTATGTAATAAAAGTTACATATATGAGCAATACAAACTGACAATACTATAAACTAAAACTTTTCCATTTATGGAATAAGTTGTAAAATAGGAAACTTCATTAATGTCCCAGTAATTGCCTTAATTCATTACCTTTTTATACGACTATAAAATAATTAACTTTTAATAATAACGCGCCATATAATCTTTATGTAAAAATTTTAGCGTTAATTTGCATATCAATTTAAAACGCATTAAAGCTGCCATTGCCTATTTTAAGACCCTCGATTTACCTCCAATTGCAGGTGAGAAATAAAACGAAACAGCTAAGTGCATCGATGGCAATCGCACGAAACACTCGTGAAAGCCATTTGAGAATATAGTTTTCGTAATTCATCCAGTAAATAATAATAATCGATCAAATCGTATATTTTACAATTGTTAAACCAATTGTGTCAATGATTGTTAATTTTTAATTATTTCAATATCCTTGTTAGGATTTACTCAATTCGAAATTTATATTTTCAACTATGAATATTAATATATATATATATAAATCTTAGAATGCGAATTTGAAAATTTTCCGAATGATACCAAATTCATCCGAATTCAGACGAAAATTTTTCTTGTTTATAACACCGTCATATTTTTGATACCAAGTGTTTTGTGAATAAAATGAAATGTCTAGAAATATGCCGTTATTAAATTAACCGTTATAAAATTTTCGTTCTGGTTTCGGTTTTTCAATTCAGCAATTTTACGTTCCGGTTACAGTTACAGTTCCGTTAAAACTCTGTGATTACAATTCAAATTTAATTCATTTAATGCTTTAAGTAAAGCTCAATATTATATTTAACATTTTGATTTATTATTACTAAGTTGAAGCTGAGGTAAACTTTATTATTAAAAATCTCCAAACTCCGATATCCTTCGAACTCTCCATGAAATCCAGGAAACACCTCTCGAATTGCGGTATTAGTTAGTTCGTATTGTTTTATGTAACTACCAAATCTATAGATCGTGAGAAATTGCAACTACTACAAGAACGTTTTGTTCACATAATCTTGTTGATCGTATTTCGAAGCTATAATTATAGTTTTGATTAATAAAACAATCAACGAAAGGGAAG
>NW_017099613.1:0-29580 GCF_001412225.1 Nicrophorus vespilloides
GAAATAAATAAATAAATTCTGGAACCGCACAACAACAGCATCTGACAAATACCGCATCCGTTTTACTTTAAACGCCGCCCGAAGCGTTCGTTATTTAACTTTTCTCCTCTTTTTTTTTGCCACCGAAAACAAATCGTCACCAAACAAGGACCCTTCTTCCCCCGAAAAATCTCAACCCCCATTAATCGTACAAGAAAGAAAGGAAGAAATAATGAAGGATTTGTATGTTTGAAAAAGGTTTGTTTTTTTTTTCTATATTTCTTTTCCTCCCCTAATTATTTCCTTGGAAAAAAAATCATATTCGAAAAGAAGAAAGTTTTTGCTTGGTTGGATTGTAATTTTGTACCAAATTAAATATCTTTCGGTGTTTGCGGAAGGTGGAACGAGCTTTGCTCTCTCTTTCTCTCTGATAGTTACAAATTAAAGTAATCCTGAGTAGGAAAATAATTTAGTGCCGCGGCCTCTGTTCTGTTTAAAAAAAAAATATGAACTAATTTCCACCCATACACCGGGAAACTTTTCCAAAGTAATTTGCGAAAGATTCTAATTAGGAGAGTTTCTCTGAGCGAGAAATAATAATATTAATGTGAAAGGAAGAATATTTAGTTAATTCATGAAAAATGCGAGTTGAGTATCTTTGTTTTGACTTATTTTTATTTATTATATTTTAAAGGAAATGTCAAAGAATAACAAGAAGCAAGATTTTTATAACAATATGTAGATTATTATTTGAAAATAATCAATGAAATTGTCGCTTCTGTTGTGTTTTTGCAGACTGTGAATCTTTTCTGAAAATTTACAAATACACAAGAACCAATTACAATTTAGTTTGTTTTGAACTTTTCAAACCAGATTATAGTGAATCCGGATTGATTGAGACCGCACTATGCGAGGTATATAATGTCATGAATGGGAACGTTGAAATTAGAAGAATAAGCAGATATGAAGGACTACATTTTCTTAAGAATATTGAAGAAACTTTTCATTCAAATTTTACTGTAAATAAAAAGGGATTTACAATTGTAGTAACTTACTTATAAGTAGATATTTTTCAATTTTTACAATCTAAATCTTAAATTTTACTATTATAGGAAGCATTGAATCGTCAAAGAAATGTAACAAATAAAACTGATTAAATCAATTATCATTAATTATGAAAATTTCATTGACAACAAAAAGTTATAATGTATAAAATAATTAATAACTCCTACACGAAGCTAATTATAATAATGTCACACTGGATTTTGCAATGCCAAAGAATAACAAGAAGCAATATCAATCAATTAAATTGTCGCTTTTGCTAAGTTTTTGCAGACTGCGAATCTTTTCTGAAAATTTACAAATAAACAAGATCCAATTATAATTTTGTTTGTTTAGAACTTTTCAAACCAGATTATAGTGAATCCGGACTGATTGAGACGGTACTATGCGAGGTATTGGTGTATATAATGTCATGAATGGGAACGTTGAAATAAGAATAAATAAACAGATATGGAGGACATGTTCTTAAGAATATTGAAGAAACTTTTCGTTCAAATTTTACTGTAAATAAAAATGTCTGTAAGTGATTTACAATTGTAGTAATTGACTTATAAGTAGACATTTTTCAATTTTTACAATCCAAATCTTAAATTTTACCATTAACAAATAAAACTGATTAAATCAATTATCATTAATTATGAAAATTTCATTGACAACAAAAAAGTTATAATGTATAAAATAATTAATAATTCCTACATGAAGATAATTATAATAATGTCACACTAGATTTTGCAATGCCAAAGAATAACAAGAAGTAATATCAATCAATGAAATTGTCGCTTTTGCAAAGTTTTTGCAGACTGCGAATCTTTTCTGAAAATTTACAAATAAACAAGATCCAATTACAATTTAGTTTGTTTTGAACTTTTCAAACCAGATTATAGTGAATCCGGACTGA
The DNA here is from genome assembly GCF_001412225.1 of Nicrophorus vespilloides. NCBI lineage: Eukaryota > Metazoa > Arthropoda > Insecta > Coleoptera > Silphidae > Nicrophorus > Nicrophorus vespilloides. Next base: position 1,940 of record NW_017099613.1, read on the forward strand.
TTTAGACCGCACTATGCGAGGTATTGGTGTATATAATGTCATGAATTGGAACGTTGAAATTAGAATAAATAAACAGATATGAAGGACTATATTTTCTTAAGAAAATTAAAGAAACTTTTCGTCAAAATTTTACACAAAATAGGCATAGTAAAATAAAAATGTCTGTAAAGGATTTAAATTTTTCATAAATTTTTCCATTATAGCAAGCATAGAATTGTCAAAGAAATGTAATAAATAAATCAATTATCATTAATTATGAAAATTTCATTGACAACAAAAAAGTTATAATGTATAAAATAATTAATAATTCCTACACGAAGCTAATTATAATAATGTCAGACTGCGAATCTGAAAATTTACAAATACACAAGATCCAAATTTTACACAAAATAGTTAAATAAAAATGTATGTAAGGGATTTAAATTTATCATAAATGTTTCCATTATAGCAAGCATAGAATTGTCAAAGAAATGTAATAAATAAATCAATTATCATTAATTATGAAAATTTCATTGACAACAAAAAAGTTATAATGTATAAAATAATTAATAATTCCTACACGAAACTAATTATAATAATGTCACACTGGTTTTTGCGTGCAAAATTAATTACTTATTGGATAATGGGTGAAACGATAATCAAACCGCATTGATTTTTTTTATTCAAATACGTATTACACATTGAAAAAAAAGCAACAAAAAAAAATAGGTCATTTCCAAGCCTGGCACGTAAGTTGATTGGTTGCGAACTGTAAATAAAAATAAATCCGAAAGTATGACGCAAAGTTTATTAATTAAAAGTTAGTGATTACTGGCATAGAGCATGTCTCGAATTAAAAATCTGTTTACTTTGCAAACATTTTGGACGCTGCGCAGGAAAACACAAATAACGAAATACCGTTCGCCACTGACTGATGAATATTTTGCTCTTAAGTAAATTAATTCGTTCATCGATCAACAACGGACATCGAAATGTTCATGTTTGCATAACGAAATGTATTGCAACATTGGGATAGGGAAAAAAGCAAATAACATTTAAATAAATATAATGCGTGCGCACTGTGTGCGAATTTCCCCGGCTTGTTTATATAATAAATATAAACACCATTCAATTTCGTGTTTGATACAATGAATTTATGCAATAATTCAAGTATTTACATTCGTTTCGTAATTTCATAGCAATTAGTAGTCCGACAAACATTTACAAATTTATTTTCAATTCCTCGCTTTTCCTAATTAAGAATTCAATACATAGTGATAATTATTTTATTTATCCGAGCGTGAATTGTCGACGTCAACTGCCAATTAATGAACTCATTTCTCCAAATAGTTGTCATCAATTTTGTACTACACAACTCATTATTAATCACCTGTATTACCACTAATTATTTATCTATCAAAGTGTTTCCGTCTCAACAACATTTTTCTTCTAATTTTGTTAAAATCAATTAGAATTATTAAAAAAAAAACCGAAACACATAAACATTTCTTATAACATTATTTTTTAATTAAATACCACGTTGAAGTTAAAATGACATTCTTTTACAAATCTACCTCGTTAATAGTTATTTCAGTTCAACATTTGTCTGGTGAATTTAAACCGCTTTTCCCCCATTTGTTTGCGAATTTTGAGACGAGTTTGTTTGTCGTTTAATTGAATTGCGTTAATATTAAATAATCATATCTGAGCGAGACGGTGCAAAATCTCGATACAAATTATGAAACTTTTGAAATGTGCACGGTGTGTTCGTTTTCTAGTTTAAAGAAGACAGGGGAAGTTTTGCAGCGAAATCGTATAAATAAATCTTATCCAATGATCGTTATAAATGCAATTAAAACTTTCTCGAAAACTATTTCAAGTTGCGGGAGACGCGGAATGCGCTCCTGTGCATATACTTTTATTTTTTCTCTTTCAGTGGCAAGTCGCAAGCCGCGGCCCGGTAACGATTTCTTAATTTCCTCCATAGGGCTCCAACAATTCTCTTCCTCTGCAACTCTCTTTACGAGCTTCTCCGTGCATGGAATACAACTCCATCGCATCTAAATTTCACACTTCTATATTTAATACAAAGCGTCTTTTAAATTTTTGTTTTTCTACTCTCTTAGATATAAATTAAAAGTTTTAAGTGTTATAATAAACAAGTAATTATCAAAGAATAAATGAATGAATCGAAAAGTGACTAGAAATGAAAATTTACGTTCAAATTTGAAAAAATTGAAAAGTATTTCAGTGATTTTTTCGGAAACTATAATAGATTGAATGTATCCAAAACATGCAGATGGATTTAGAATCATGCAGTTAAATCTGCGTTAATCCACATCGTGGAGCGTCACTTTTTAATGCTCTAAAATAAAAATTAAAAACACCAGTGATATGTAGCTTTCAGTAGCTTCAGATTATACATGTATAAAGTGAATATTATCATTAGTGATTGTCTGATGATATTCAGTTAGTCGTTAGCTCTTGGTGTATCATATACTAAAGTAACTTTTCTTGTCAATGTAATATTATATAATTGTACCATTTTAGTTTTAGTTTGTTCATCGGAGTTTATTGTTTAAATATAACTTTAATTTTTAGTTAATGTTCATGTAAACAACTATTTATGTTAATTTAAGTTTACTTAAGTTTTTGTATTCTAAGAAATGTTTCCATTGATATTGATTTTCTGTTTTAATAAACAACACTTGCTCTAACTTATTTGTTTTGTTTAATTTAGTAATAAGTATGGAAGCGTTATCGCTTATTAAAATTACAAAAAATTAAAATTTGTGACTGCCAACAACACTAACGCAGAGTTAAGATTAATTTTCAAAGAAAATGAATATTTCAAATGTAAAATGCATCGTTGTATTGTATTAAAATCAATATATATTGAGGAGAGTTTGTATCAGAATTTAATAAATAAGTTTATAAACTTAGTCCATATACAATTCATATATTCAGTATAAAGAAGGTGCAAGAGTCGAACACTTACACGTATAAATTGTCATCCAAATGCCATTTAGAAGTTGCCGATAAGCGGAATAACCGAGACGTTGAAATATTAAACGCAATTGAAAAGTTATATGGAAAGAGACGACGGACGTAAATTGTTTATTGCTATTGAAGTCAACTGTGTCTCCGCACGACCCATTTCCGCGCCTCCCTAAATACACACTTTATCAAAGCTACTTACAACCCATTGATCCCAAAAATCATACTTCGTTCGCTTCAAATAATCTCTGCTTGTCTTTCAATACACACAAAGCTACACGTGTTGCTTTAATAATAAAAAAACGTAATCGTCAATCAAAGCTTCATGTTTAGTGGAATATTTATTAAAAATCGATAGTTAATTTGACGCCGGCCAACATCATACACAACCACATGATGGTAATGACCAGATTGCATCTATACCGTCGAGCCCCGTAGATTGACTATCGTAAACAATAGTTTTTGGATTCAACCGAATTTACTGCTCGGACGACTTCAAATACCCAATTAAAAGAGATAAATCCATTTATGGAACAGCACTACGCGGAGAGATAACGATTGAAACACAGTCAGAGAGAGAGAATTTCGAATACTTTTTGTGTGTTTTGCAAATAAAAATAATTAATAATAGCGAAACGCAAATGCACAAAAAAAAAGAACAAGCCGGGACGATAAATTATTTTAATTCTCTCTGCGAGCGAAACTCCATCGTACGCTAATAAATATTGTATACGCGTTAAAACATTTAGCAATAATTTAATATTTAAAAATAATCCTTTCAAAATTTATTCCGATTCCGGTTTTCTATATGTATTCTACGTTGTTATTTTTTTTTTTTTTTTTTTTCGTTCACGGAATACATTAAAGTATGATTGATGTGCTTGAATCTATTTTACTTTTTAACAGCGTAAACCCATTTATTAATATCACAACAAATATGCGCGTCATGTTTTCATAAAACTACTTAAAATCATTTCTACTTGGTGTTTTTTCGCATTTTGTTAGTAATGTTGCTAAAACTGTGCTCAAAAGTTGTCCACTTCATATTAAATTAATTTTATAAAATTTCGTGCTTGCTCAAAGTTAGCTTTGGCTAAAATATTTAAAAAGTTTCATAAAATCACTATGATTTTAAAAGGCTTTCATTATAACTACTATTTAATATTTCATCACCAAATCATACATAAATCGCATGAAATGTTGATTTTTGTTCTGTTTTTACATATGATTTACTTCCTGAAAGAACATCACCAAATGATATAATCCATAACATTCATTAATAAATCATATACTTTTATGATATATCATTTATTAGTCGGCTTCATTGGATGTGAATTTATTGGAAAAACATGACGAAATGAAACTAACTAAATACAAAGAATAGGGCAGAAACACTGGACTGGATATAATTTTTTTTGATGAATGCATTTTCTTTTAGTGTTTTTTTCGTGTATTTCCAGGAATAATCAATTTCAGGATTTAAATTCCTCGATTTGCAAGTATTTGTTGTCAGTATTACAATTAGCTTATAAATATTTGTACATCTTTCTTTTCGCTTCTTCGAACTTAATGTATTCAAAGTTTTGATACGGTGCTTTTGTACCATTACGATATTTCACCCTCTGCTTCTCTTTTTGTTTTTTCTTTGCCCCATTTTTTTTTCCTTTTCCACTTCTTCTTATACCACACTTGACAGATAGGGGTTGTTTTCTTTAATGTAAAAATCACAGTATCTCCCACCCCAAACGTGTGCCACCATTTCCTCTTTCAATTTGGTGATTTTTCTTTCCTTACGTTTTTTCTTTTCCACTATATTTTCCCATTTCGCACACTTTGATCCCAAAAAACCGTTGGCATTTAAATAACTTAATCAAGTTGTCTTGTACAACAATTAATTAATGATCTGATAAAAAGATAGATTTATAAATTTTTGAATTCTATAAATATGAAAACCGTTGGACACTTTAATCAATAACGTGGTTTCATGCTTTCATATTGAAGGTATTACGACGTCCTTTAAACCCATGTAACACGCTTTGTATCCTGTGGCAGATATTATATTAAACACATTTTATAGATTAATTTGGTTTTGACTGCTCCTCGGATTACTGTGCAGCAACGTCTTGTGTCCGTAAAATCCGCTTTGTAAGATTTTAATTAAAACATGCGTTCCGACAAAACGCTTCAGAAGTTATGCAAATAAGAAACATAATTATGACTGACTTTAGGGATATTAGCGATCCACAGTTTTTTTTTCTCTTCTTGTAATTACCTTAATAACTTTAGTATCTTATAACTTGTAAAGTTGCTTCCAAGAGTAGAGAGAAAGAGAGGAAGTAGAGAAATAAAAAAAAAGGAATATAACAATTCTTGAAGAAAGTTTTAAAGAGGTTAAGCTCGTTGAGTTTAAAGCGGAACTGCTGTTGTATTATTTTATCACGAATAGAAATGAATTTGCTGATTTTTAAATGTCAATTTGATATGGTTTCAATCAGTCCGGATTCATTATAAAATTAGAAAATAAAAAAAAAACTAAATTTGAATTGTAAAACATTAGTACACAAAATTTCAAATAGTCTGCGAGGTATTACTGTAAAGTTAAATACTGTTTTCTGCGTATACTACTTGAAGAATCAACGCTAATAACTGAGGAATATAAATAATGATTCGTTCACTATATTAGCATAGAACCAGAGAGTAAGAGAATACCAGAATGGAACACTCAATGTATTCACAATTTAATACTGACGTTAATACTCTACTATTAAATGTGTTTCGTAAGTTTCTCGGCATCACCGGATATTACAACTGATGCAATTTGCATGGGATGAAATATTTAGGTTGTTTATTTACGAAACGAACCTTTGTGTCGAAGCTAATTAAACGCCTTGTTCACGTCTGTAAGCAAGTCCCCAATCTCCGTGGGACTTTAGAATCAACGTTCGAACTAATCTAAGATTAACATTCGAATGAAGATGTAGATTGCAGTTTAGCTTAACGCCATTGTTTAAGTGTTTGCAATTTAGTATACATAATTACTTTAATATATGTTGTGATTTAGTCAACAGCCATAAAATTACATAAATAATTGTAAACAAAATGTATTGAATGAAAAACAAATTAAATTTAGTCTAATTGTGTTACATTTATTATATCATATTAGAATTGAAGCTAGTTCACTAAATTAATGCAGAAAATACTGATTTACTTAAATATCAACAAATATTTTCGTTGGCTATGATTTTTTGTATTGCTAATTAATAAGTATTTACCAAGTTTAGAAGTTTTCCAAATTCGTATCATTATTTACTAATGCATCATTTGCCTCGACAGAAATTAGTTAGTATTCTTCACCTTTGTGAGTTTCTTGTATTCTTCTATAATAAATACTATTTGCTTCTTGTGTAACTTAATTAGACACATAATTAGACAAATTTCTGTATAATACTCAATCTCTCGTTTTTATTATATTTAGCATCTACGGTTAACTGGTTTTACTGGCTTATATTAATACCAAAATTACCGGTAAATCTTTACAATAAATAACAATAATTTGAATCAAATGGAGAAAAATGAAATGAATTTTTACATAAAAAAAAATGTAAATAAATAATGAAAAAAATGTTAGTTTATGATCCGTCACAAACATTTAAATCGTGATGATTTTAATTTCTGCAGCTTTAAATCCCTCTTTTGTTGCTGTTCGCGGTTATTATGAAGACATAAAACAGTGGAAATAGTGGAAGCGGTTGAAAGCTGCGGCCGAGCGAAAATTTTAATAATTACGTAACGCGGTGTATTTATGGACGCCGGGGATATTATTTGAACGGGTATTTTATATTTATTTCGTTTTTAGTTTTGTTTTGGTGCGAAATTAAAGCGGCGACTATAATTAATTTAGATTTTAATTAAGCGGCCTTTGAATCAGTTGAAAAGTGGCGTGCTGCATGCAGCAACAGCAGCAGCAGCAGCTCAGCTGGTAAGGGTTGCAGGTTTGTTTGTGGATGTAGCTTGGAAAAGGCTGAGCACAAAAGTTGCGAATGCTTAAATTCAATTTATCAGGGTGGAATGGAGACAAAACGTGTTTATCTTCGGCGCATAAATTACAGATATTTTAAACGCAGGCCCACGAACACCGGGCGCGGACGTAAATTGCTCAAACCCCCGCAGGTTGAATTTATGGACTTCTTTAATATTAGATCTCAAAAGGGAAATAATTATCTTTGCCAATTAACAGGCGCCATTAATACGGCCGCCCCGATTTAATTGTCTGAGAGGATAAATTGTGACTTTGCAAGTGTTTTCCGAAAAATGATTGAGCAATAAAGGCAGACCTCTCGAAGGAAGGCCTCATCATAAAATCTTAAGTTAATTAAGTGCGGGCCGACGAGGATTATGCTTTCAGACACACGAATCATTTTCATCCTTCTAACGATTCGCGCATCCTTTATCACCATCGACGAATGCATCCTCTAGCCATTTTACGAGCCTTATAAAAATGTATGGAATCCATTCAACTTGAAGCGCCGAAAACGGTAAACGGATCGATTTTAATCAACTTTTATACAGGCATTAAAATTTATACCACCCGCGGGCCGGAATTTGTATAACAATAACCTCGCGTAAAACTTAATACAATCTTTTAAAGAATAAATAAATTTTCAATGCAGCTCTCCCCCTACCATCATAAACAATCCCTTTTTCAATAGTTAACTGAATCGCAAGATCCATTCTTCGCAGGAAAATGATACAACGGAAAAAAAAACATGCAAAAGTTGCGCTTCGTGGATCATTTGTTGTAATCAGAACGAAAGTCTTGCACATTTTTCCTGAGTGTAGTTTATGACTTTAATAAATAAACATTTACATATAAATTAAGGAATGCTTAGTAATATATTCTTGTTATTTTTCAAATATGAAATAATATCCGGTCTTATAACTTATAATATTAAAAGAAATGTTCAAATACGGTAATACCTCGCATAATGCGGGTAAACGCGAATATCCCAAACTGTTAAAAACGCTAATTTTTGATTAAACTATTGAATTTCTTCAAAATAATTCTTGTGAATAGATTTCTTAAAAGTGCACTAAATTAATTATTTTGTCAAAATCTTCTCCACTATTTTCTTATAATACATGTGTCTTTTAATATTTTATTTCTTTAAGACAGTTTTTCTCAGTAATATTTGCTGTTTCTACAAACTTAAGTAATATTTATCATTTCGGAGATTAATAAAAATCGAAATTGGGTGTATTAAGGTTGAGAATATTTTGTTTGAATTGTTACGCAAGATTGGTGAGGTGAGTGGAGAAGGTTGCAGAATAAATATGAAATGCATAATGGATTACATTTTCTATTCAACACATATTGAAAGTAATTTAAAGTTATGTAAGAGTAAGAACAGTCGCTGGATTTTGTTGTCGTTTTTTTTCTACTGCAGCTACAATCTCCCTATCCGTCTCCTTTCCTTCCTTCCTTCTTTCTTTTTTTCTTTTCTTTCTTGTAATGAAAGGCAATCTACATTTTTATTCTGTGATCCAATTTAAGAGCTCCATAGTAGAGGGAAATCGATTCTGCGAGATCCTGCTGCACGGCCTGGACGTGGGATGGCAGGATGCAGCAGGAAACTCCCGTGTTGCACACCGATAGTGCAAGCCGTCAGCCCAATTTGCAGGATGAAACGTAAACCGTGCGATTCTCGCCAAAAGATGAATCGATTCGAATTAAAGTTAATTGAAATATTAAGTGCATCGGTTAATCAATACACACACACACACAACACACACATGTGTGTGCAGATACGTGTGCGTAGATCGAGGAGCTCCGACCTCTTGGCTCGTGCAAATAGTTGCACACCAATTGTAATTTACTGGAAGTAGAATCTGGTTGCAACTAATCTGCAGCATTAATCAGGTCAAGTGCCTTGCCAGGCGGTTACATAAGTCCCCTATGACAAATTAACGCCATAAATGGATTTGAATACGCAAACAAGCGCATATTTATTTATAGCTTCATTTATCATTTTTAATTGGACACCGAGTTGTACATTAATTAAACACATCTACCGCACACAATAAGAAAGTGCTGCTTCAGTTACGTAATTGTTTCTAATTGTATTTTATGCAACAATATTCAACTGTATTCAGCATAGTTATTCATCTTTCTTAAGAAAATATCCACAACTTAACTCAAAAGCAACGACTGTCAAACATGTTATGTTATTTAGTTATCAATGTAAACAATAGCAATATAATGAGTATGCTTTCGAATACTCTAGATAATCTAAGATTATCTTTCAAATGTATACCATATTTTCGGACAGAGAGAGTATAATTTATGTAAAATTAAAAAATCGAATTATTCAATTTAGTAGAGGATAATTCGAACTGATAATAATTTACGATTATAGATATGAATTTATTTGAGAATTATTAATGGTCGGATTATGCGATTCCGCTGCAAATAATGTCTGGTACGAGGATTGCGAGATTGAATTTTTCGAGTTTACTGCGGCGTTTTGCTCTTCAATTGCGAAACGGTTTTACCAAAAGACGCTGACAACAAATCGTTGCACTTTGTAAACTCTGCTTCGGAATTTGAAAATTTTATTGTATCCTAACTCACTTTCAGAAGCAACAATAACAATTATATTATGAGTTAATTTAATTTAACAAAAAAATAGATTAGACTCAACTAGATTTTTGGATGGAGAAAATCTTAAACCAGATTTTTTTTTAGTTTGACGGGATTCTCATAGAAATTGAAATAAATGTCACAAACATAAATATTTTCTCTTAATTAAAATAAAGATCTCCTTATATAATCTTTTCTTAAATGAATTTATTCGTGAAAATCTGTGTATATGTATAAATAAATATTTAAGTAATACCCGAAGTGATAGGAGGAAGCAATAGCAGATGTAATAGTAAATAATAGATGTAAAACATATAAGCTACATTTTGTTAGGGGAAAAAAGGTAGTTGTGTAGTGTATGAATAAAGTATGTCTTGTGTATATGCAATGTTCCTGTTCAAGTATGTTCAGTCCCGTCCAGAAATGCAGAACCAAAAGACCAGAACCGTATATTTATAATTCATTGTCGATGGGGTTTTGGGAAGTAAATGTTCGAGAAGCAAGCGGCCAGGAAAAGTAGTTGGAGAAAAGTAATAAAATTGGCATTGGCCCGTTAAATAAATCTCGGCAAGTTTCCGTGCGACTGGACGGAGCGAGCGAGGCCTTTGTAAAAATTGTTGTTGAACCCAATGTGTTTATATGTCTTCTGACTCATTCCGTCTTTGGGTTTTCTCTGGAAAGTTTTAATAGTTGTTGTTTTATTTGGTCTCTGTTGCAGAATGCTCTTTCGCTGGTATGGGGTGTGCTGGTGGTTAATACTAATATGGATACATCCTGTTAGCGCGATGTGTCCGACCGGATGTACGTGCAGACAGAGTGACAAAGGACGTAGGAGGGTCTCGTGTCCTAAGGGAGGAATGTTAGATCCAATACCAATACAGGACATGTCGCCCGACATGGAAGTGTTAGATATATCAGCGCCGGCCGACAACTGGAACAAGTTGACATTGGGGCCGTTGTTTCAGAATTTCAAGTCTCTCCAAGAGCTCCACATCACAAGATCTAATATACTGCAGATAGGGATGCACGCCTTCTGGGGCGTACCCTCCCTGCAAGTGCTCAACCTCTCGTTTAACAACATTACCGCGGTGTTCGATCACAACTTTCGGGGCTTAGTGAACTTAATCGAGTTATATCTGAACGATAACCGAATACATAAACTACCTATGGGTTCGTTCAAACACCTCTCCGAGCTCAGAGTTCTGAACCTCGAGCGCAACCAGATCGCCGATTTGGTACCGAGACTCTTCGTTAAACTCAGTAAACTGGAAGTGCTCAAATTAAGTTTCAACCCGGTACTCGAACTTAACCCAGAAGTCTTCAAGGACATACCAGTAAGTCTTATACTTTTCTAGGCGCGCGCCAAATCAATATCCCCCCTTCCAATTACGGGACTTCAAAAGCTTAGCCGCCAGGATTTGTAGCGACAACAAACACTCGGGATCACACGGGATCTCTCCCATTCTCATTCCCTTTTATTTATTTTTTTACACTTCTTTTTGTCGTTCCACCCGCTCCACCCATAACAAAAGGGAAATGTCACCCACGCCGCCCCTCGTTCAATATTTTCGCAGTATCATAATACTCCTCTTCCTGTGTTGTTTCAATTCTAATCTCGTTAAAATTAAACAAGCCCGTTTCCACCCAAGTGAAATTCGGAAGTGGAAACCGCGTCCTATTTACTTTCCGCCGTTCCGGCCTGGATGTAAAATAAACATCCCGGTTCCCCCTTTTCAAAAGAAACTTTTCAATCTAATCGAAGCCATCCATAATTAATAATCCGCCTCCTTCTACTTCGCCCTCTATCTTTATCTCCCTCTCTCTCACACACATCTATATCCCTTTCCATCCTCGTCCCTCGATACAACCCAGAAAAACGACGTTACTTCGACGTTGAAAATGAAATGGGAGCGTCGAAATACAGCGGGATAATCTCTTTTTGCGACGTGTTGTTGGGGCCGGGTCAGGCGGCTATAGATGTGCTTTATATTCGCGGCCAAAAATTATTGTGAAGCCCCCGAAATCTGCCGATTCGCTGGATGCCGCAACATTACGTTTTTTTTGTTGTTGTTGTTCCCTTTTGCAACTGCAGAAATGAAATATCAGCAAGTAATGGGATTGGGGATCGTGTAACGAATTTATTTGTTTACATCCAACGGGAATTTTAGGAAAAATAGATTCCATTGTGTGTTTCAGTCAAAATGTATAGTTCAACTTCAAAAGGAATATGGTTGTTGATGTGTGGCGTGGAACATTTAAATTCTATAATTACTACAAATATTAAAGATCAGTGATTCAGAAATTGTTTACTTTATATCTCTAATAATTCGTCGTGAACAAGAAACGTTGTTATTAACTTGTTTAGTATTTTTCTTTAATAAAATCAAAATCAAATTTTGCAATTTACTGAGTTGTTTAAATTTTATACAGGAATTTAATTCACCCAGATTTTGACCATTTTTGTGCCCCACACTTTACTAAATACCCTCGGAAATGATTATATATTAATACGGGATGCTTTTAACGAACGAGGCTTTCGCTAATTGGGCCTTGCATTAACAGCACATTTGTTGAAACGAATTTACTCCTTCAGGAAACGACACATTCAACCGCCGTTTTAAATTACTGCACTAATGTTTGCACCCCTTCGCATTATAATTGTATGATTTTCATTTCACACACAAAAAATTACATAAATAATTTACTTAATCCATAATTATATAAAGTATATAATCTTAATTATCTTATTAGAAACGTTTCTCGAATATTATTTTTTTAAATGTTTATTCTAAACGAATATGTTGTATCAACATTACAAAACATATTAGGAAGTATTTTTTTATTATAAATAAAAAAGGACAGAAATATTTTCTATCCTGAAATAATTTTACAGTTACATAAAGTAAATTCTCTCTCTCTTTCTGGGCAAAAAAAATATGCATGCATATAAGACGACATCCAATTATCAAGTTACATTTACTTTTATATAGAAGTACATTCCGTAATCATCCATTTTAAATAAAAATGCATAGAACCCAACCCAGTCAAGCCCACTTATGAGTTTGAATTCGCATGGGACTTTTATATTTGAATGAAGTCAGTGCGGATTAGGTTGGATGGAATTAGTTTAAATTGGTTTAAGTTTCGCTAGGTCAAGTTGAGATAATTTAAAGTTTCTCCAGCTTTAATTCAAACAGAGTTCGTAATAAAATTAAATTGCCGCAAAGTAACATAATAATACGCAATATCATTTAAATAATTATTTAATTTAAGTTTATTGTTAATATTCAAACCTTGACATGTTTATTTGTAAAATATTATTAATTCATTATTAATTTACATTTTCAGTGAAATTAAAAACATAATAATCTTCACATTATTTTATATCAAACGTTTCTTATTATTATTTTTTTTAGCTTCTCATTGTCGTATTTCCCTTGACGTTAGTTTTTATTCTTTCGTTCCATCAAGTTGTCCTCTTTATGTGTGTTTATTTCCTATTTTCGCCGACCCGACGTGTCTTTTTTTTTCCGCCTCCAGCATGCTATTTTCATAATGTTCTCATTTTTCTTCTGCTCCGCCCTTTGTTATATTTCCTTACTGCTTAGTGTCAGTGCCATCAGGGCACACTCTATGATTTACATTATATAAGAAAAAGAAAAAATATATATTAACAAATACGTAAGCAACGTAAAATAATTGTTAGCTATATCGTAGCGTGCTTGTAGATTGTGTAAACGAAGTTACGCGAAATTAGTTTAGGTTAGTTCCCGTTTCGCCGGTCCAGGTCAAGATAGTTAATATAACTTTCCACGTATTTAATTTAAATTGATAATTAAATTACATCACTTGCATAACTGAGGCTCTTGAAATGCTACGCAAACTTTAATGCGGTTATTTGTATGTTTAGATACATTTTCACATTGACGAATTCCAATTAGATTGATTTTGAGCCACTTGTAGGAGAGTTTACTAAATTATTATTGAGTTATAAAACTATATTAATAAATTAATGTTGCCTTAAGCACTTGTATTAATTGCGACGTTCGAGATGGCATGTATTTAAATGCGTAGACAGAAGAGAAAGGAGATGTTTTGAATGATTGATGGAATTTTGGGGATGAAGGAATGCGCGAGGAATAAAGACGTCGACCTGAAGTTTAATTTTCAATTAGCATTAGACAATGTTGATGTGTTTTCAGTAGAGTGTTTATTAGAGTGTATTAAAATGGAAATGCGCTAGTCCTAATTAAGGAATGGAAACGGATAGAGAAAATGGCATTTTCATGTAGATTCGTTGCGTATTAAAATAAACCTCGTGTTTGTCGCCGTTGCCTCGCGCACTGATTAATAACGCCCATTTCTTACGAATGTAGTAGTAGTAGTAGGCTGCCTTCTAATACAAAGGTCGTTCTGTTTTGTGTGCTTCGCAGGAACTCCGCGTGCTGCAGTGTAGAGGTTGCGGTCTCCGCAGGATAAACACCCAGATATATCACCTGCTGCCTTACCTCAGCCACCTCGACTTGGGGAACAATAGGATGCAGTTCGTGGAGGCCGACGAGTTCGTGGATCTCCATCGATTGCGAGTGCTGCGAATGGACGGTAACCAGCTGCCCGTGGTGCTGGAGAAGACTTTCGTGAATAACGTCCATCTGCGTTCGCTGTGCTTGGCTCGCAACAGACTGGCAAAAGTGACCAACGAAGCTTTCCTCAATCTGACCAATCTCGTCGAGCTTGACATCAGCTACAACAAACTGGATAAGCTCGAGGGAGAGTCGCTGCAGCCGGTGGCCGATAAACTGCAGAAGCTCCTGATCAGCGGAAACCTGTTCGGATTGCCTGTGATTAGAACGGCACTTCAGATCGCGTCGAAGGTAAACGATCTCGGTTTGGCAGACATGAAGATCGCCGAAATACCGGCCGGACTACTGCCCGATCACATACAGAGGCTTAACCTGTCCGGCAACTATTTAAGCAACGTGAGTTTGCAGATGTTGCCACTGCAACTTGTTGCTTTGGATATTTCCAGGAATAAGCTGCGAGGTCTGAAGGAGCACGTCATTATGAGATTGGAGGAACTGGAGGAGGTGCGTTTAGAGAATAACTCTTGGTCCTGCGACTTGTGCCATATATCACCGATGCTCTTCAGGGCGAACCAGAGCCGCGTCCTGAAGGGTGTTAAGTGCGCGACCCCGGCCTCCCTGAAGGGAAGACTTTTAAGTAGTTTAAGTTATGAGGAGGTGAAAGTCTGCGACGAAGGGAGGAGCTCGCAATCCGAGTTCGCCACTTTCGTAAAGAACAAACTCGCCTTAATTATCGGCGGCAGCGGACTACTATTGTTCCTTATCTTTTGTATACTCTTTGTCGTTATTTCTTGTATACGTAGGCACTCCATGCACAACAGGAATCAAGTCATCAAAGACAAAGAGGACATAAGATTAGACACTGCGGCGGCTATTTTCGTCGGCAGCAAGAACGAAATCACCTTCAAATTCCCGCTGGATCTCACCGAGCGCAAAGTCTCCGTTTCAACTATTGATGAGATGAAGAAGGACACGTTACGTACGTTGCCGAACGGCACGGGCATCTAAAACTTCCAACATATCGCCTCTATTTACCAGACGTCGGAATGGGGGGGGGGCGGCGGCTGAACGGGCGAAGAGTGTGTGTCTGTCGGGAGTGGCTGAATTATTTTCTCCGGCTCATTAATCATATTAACTTGATGACATTCTGCTCGCTTAACCAGTTGAAACTTATTAATGGATTTTCTTAATTGCTCGCGAAATTGCTCAGAATTATGCGTACAACGAAAGCAAAACATATAAAAAGGATTGCAAACGAGCTTCTCATTTTCTCAAATTAAGAAACTATTTTACAAGCCTTTCCTACACACATTTTCAAAGATAAATTTGCGTAATTATAAACATTTCATCAATTAATCAATTAATATACATATTTCTTTCTCGCCACATAACAGTTAAAGTAAAACAAAAACAAAGAAACTATTGTTAGTTTAGTAAACGAATACAAAAGTCTTCTAATTGTACAAGTTCTGGATGATGCGAATTGTTTTTTCCCCGTTCCGTTCTAGCGGTGTTTGTTCCGCTAGCCTAGGGAATAATTAATTTCAATTAAGGAGACAACAAACAAAACGGCTTCAGATAAATCGGCTTTTTTCTTTGGCGCGAAAACACACTCTTCTCCCCTCCTGTCGCCCAGTGTTTTTGATTCGATTAAACACCAACAACAGGCGATTAATTGTGAATTATGCTTGATCCTCGATCACTGCCACAGACGGAGGAACAGAATCATGAATCATCGCTGAAATTGAAACAGACCGCTTCACTCGAATCAATGAAATAGGAGAAATGGACATCAAACATATCCGAGAAAGTAATTTATTCTGAAAGGATCGAGACTTTAGTGAATTATAGTGCCTATATTTTTGCAAATAATTATAGTGATAAGTTTATCATTAAACATATGTGATTTAGTTTTTAAGGGACCATGTGGTGATTTCTCTTTTCTTTGTGTGTATATATATAAATATAAATTTAGTAAAGAAGATTATTTCGGGAATTGCATTTCATGGGGCGATGCGCACAAAAACCTTTATTCAATTTACTTACGTAACATCCAATAGTCCAAGTTTTCCCGCTCAGGAAAATCTTTAAATGCAATTTTCAGAAAACTTACTTTTTTTTTTCTTGCCACATAAAATAATGTCTTTGATAGAACCGTGAATGAGTTTGTGTCCGCATTAGGAACTTGATGAAACTGGCATTGAATCTTCGGTTATAATCAATATATTGTCAATCTGTATTAACAAAAAAGAAAGCAGCCAAAGAACGTTGTAATCTCCAAGGCGGAGGCGGACAGATATTTATTAATTTCCCGAGCGAAAAGGGGATTATGGGTCTCCCGTCTATAGATACATGGTATTTACTTAAAATTTTCATTTCCCCTCCAGACTGTAGAGAAGCCACTGCCACAGCAGCCAGTGCCATCCAGTGTGGCGGTACGTAATCAAGCAAATTGATATTTGGACGGTTTTTGGGCTCAATATTGTTTCGCTGCGGTTGATATATTAATACAGTGATCAAATGAATTATGAAATATTGCACGCTACACACCCCGACAACTCAGCAATACATCAAGCGAGGCTTCCATTTAATATTAATCATCGCCTCAACATCGCTTCCATCTCAGGTTATGCGCGGGCGGCCTCCTCGAAATCTTGTTGTTTCCATTTACATTTTAATACTTTACACACACACACACACCCGCACGCTAATCGCTCAGCAATTTACATTTTACAACGACTCTTAATTACTATGGAAACCTATGGCAATTCCTCTGACTGCCTTAATCCGATTCCCTATCCAGATTCAATTTCACTTTCAGCCTGGTATTGTCATACTCCAACAATGACTAACGCCGTACCTCGCATGCATAATGTTTCAGATTAATTAAATTCTGTTTAAATTTATCATCGTCTCATTTCTGCATATTACATGTCACTGCTTGCATACTACAAAGCAAATGTATTTAATTATATAATCAATTACATCATATTTAAGAACTTTTTAAATTCGGCAATACTCTAATTATTCAAGACAAAATAATAAAATTATTATTTTAAGAGCAAAGACGTTATTTTATTTGGCAGAATTATTGTATTTTTTGTTACTATTAATATTATTTAATTGTATATAATTGGTCCACGATTCACCGAAAAAAATCCTACCGATACTCCTTAAAACTGTAATGTTAGATTATTGACAAAACTATGGAATTTTCCGAATGTACAGCTTAATCTAATGTAAGTAATAAGTATTGAATTTTTGTTACTTTTACAGAAATAACCGCAGATTCCAATTGATTTTTAATTTTCGAAATTATTTGTAAATAATATTTGTTATGTATGGTGTTAAATTATAAATATAAGTTATTTGTTTACGTTACATAGGCAATAGGAATTGTTACGTTTTCGATTGAGTTTATTCCATTGTACATAAATGTTTCTATCTCGTTTCATCCACTCGCGTATTTAAATGTTACGTAATAAAAAGAAAAATATCGCGTGTATTTGTGTGTAAGTAAGTGTGCACGTGTACCATAAAACAGATACATTGTATATACATGTTTGTATAAAAATAATGACATTACAAAGAATAAACGACAAAAATCAACATTAACGGTGTGAAGGACATTAAGTAACATTTTTCTAAAAGAATAAAGAAGTATGATTTTTATGTACTCCACGAGTTTCTCTAGCACATCCATAAAGTTCCCCTGAAAACGTGCCCCGTCGACTGCGCCATCAAAAAAAAAACATCATACATATATAGAGAGAAAGAGAGAAGTTACAGGCGAGTTTTCTGAAGGGACGGAACAACATCAGCCCAAACACTCCACGCTACGAGTAAAATCTGAAGAAGCAAGAAAAAAAAACAAGTAAAGTTAAACAAAATCCACGTGTAAAACTGCGTGTATACGCGACCATTCACAAAGTTTTAATTGCTTAATTAACAAGCTTGTATATTCCGGTTAACGATCGCGCGATGCCTGTCGTAAAGCGTGATTATATTGGTGGCCGTACGAAAATATTCTTACGCCCTTTGAATATTAATCGAGCGACTATTTCATTTACGTTTTCTTTTTTCCCATCCACAATGTGGGCCCTTCTACATTAAGCCTCTCACTTGCGACAATTTCATTACCTGGATGTGTGCGCCCTTTCACCTTTACTTCCGACGAACCTTGCATAGTAATCACACTTAATGCGTGAAATAATGTACTTCACATAATTAGTCCTTACGCCCTAAAATATAATTTCGACAAATTGCCGTAAAACTGAGGACCTGCGCGCAATTTTCTCAAAGATTATCGTCTCGAATCGTGAGTGTAATTCACAATTCGTAAAGCATATTCTACAAACGCAAAAAAAGAAAACACACGAAAGATTTCCAAATTCAATTAAAGTTTAATTGCCATTAAAAAAAATATGTCAGATAGGAGAGTTTAGGAGCAGGGAATTTAGTTTTTAATTTTCTTCAGGGAACTTAATAAATTTTGCTGTCGTTATGCAAGTCGTATAATTAGAGTTCAAAAAAGTCACGTACATTGATTTATTCTTGTAGATACAAGAAATGCTAACTTTCATGATTAATCAAACTTTCATAACGGAAATACGATTTGAAAATTTCAAAACAAACTAAATTTTAATTAAGATCAATGAGGCATTACAGTTTTGAAAAATAATGATTTCTTTTGATAATATTTCAATTTAAATAAATAAATTATGTTAATTACAAAAACTAATTTGCAATAATCCTGCTAAACCTTTAAAAAAACTAAAAGCATTGTTTCTCTTGGGACATTTGCCAAAAAATCTCATTTTCATTATTTTCGTCGGCGAATTATTCAGTTTTATTACCTTTTTCGCTTAGATTTAAAAATAAAAACATTTAATTGCTAAAGTATATACATGAAAAATGTTTTATAATAAAGTTTTTATTGTTCAACTTCAATTATATGATTAATCCCATTAGGAAAACCAAAGATGTTGATTGCATAAAACAACATACAAAGATTTTGCCCAAAATTCAATAATTTTAAAATAATTCACATAGAAAAGATAACAAAGTGATAAATATTTTGTAATCAGTGGATTCAATGGACTTTAACTTCATGGGACATCGATAATGTCTGCAAAATTGGTAGGTAAGTGAAAAATATAAAAACATTCTATTTCTTGTATTTTATTCATGTATGTTAAATTATTTGAAAACAAGATAAATTATGAAGAGTTTTACAATTATTAACTGTTTATCAGCAGAAACAAGTTGCAAGGTAAATATTGAACTGCACCTTTCAGAAAGCTGTATTTTTTTTATTTGAAATTGGATTTTATTGAACCAAAAGCAAAAAATGTTGGAAAAGAAGTAAAGTTTTTGAATTCATTTCAAATTTTCGATATGGACGTCTTGAGCGCGAACTATAGCTCTGAGTTGGTCGACAAGCGAGTCACACGCTGCACGAATGTGAACCTGAGGAATCTTCCTCCATTCATGAAGAACGGTTTTATTGAAAACATTATCACTCTGGTATATTTTATTGCTGACATTTCATTGTAAAATTACCAATATCGAGAAGTTGAGCGAATTTGCATGTGGTCGAAATGAAGTGTGGAACGTTGTCTCTCAGCCATTGTTGGTTTTCGTCTGCTTTGTGTGATGGTGCACACTCTTTCTGACACAAAAAATCAAATCGAATAAATTTATTGCTCGCAAATAAAAACTCGCCGCATAAATCATTCTTATTCTACTGAATTATCTCATTGCACACAGAGAAACAAACTGGTTACATTCCAAAGACGTTCTTTAAATACGGCCAATCCATTGTGAATGCCCCAAATTAATGTACCTGAGAAAAGCACTTAATATCGGGGTCGCGCGTATACCCGTAATTAAAATTTCGAGAATATTCTAATTAATTTCGCAAAAGCAAAAGCGGTATTATGCGATGTGCGCGCTCCGAAAACACCCTTTGACTACACGTACAGGTGTTGTATTTAGGAATTATTCGAGAATCTCGGGAGCGGTTCTGGGTAACAACGCAGAAACAAAACAACCCAACAGAGAAGAGAAGAGAGAAGAAAAAACGGGCAGAGGGATTTGCGGGAAGACTTAAGAAGAATTTTATTTGTTGCGGGCTGAACGCGTCCTGAATGCCGACGAGATGCCGACGAGATGCCGCCGCGGTGGAAGGTAGCAGTAGTAGTAGGTAGTCTCCTTCAATCCGTGGGAAAAGTTCGGTTATGAAAGAGGACGGTGTGTTGTCGGTCGCATACTGATTTTCATTTTCTCCTGCCGTGTGGAGATTTTTCTCTTCCAGCTCCAAACGCGATTCAGTCGAGCGGAAATTTGGCTATTGACTTTTCCATGCGTTACGGACAATAGTCGTCACACACTCACACTTCCATCCCGTTCTCCGGGTTCACAATTTTTCCTTTTTTTTTCCATTTTCTTAATAATGCAAAAAGGATTTCACGATGGAAATGATTTATTAGGGAATATGCAGTTTTTACAGTCCATATCTTTTATTTGATTGCGTTTCGTTTTTTGGGGGCAAAAGGTATTTCAATTCCTGCGATATAAATTACATCGGGAGTAACATTAACTGCAATACTCAGTCCATATTACTTTATCCCCTGCTGGATTTATGAAGGGTCATAAAATATATGATGAAAATTAAATTAGTTTGTTTGAGTCCGGCACTTTTATGGATCCAAGTTATTACTTACCACATCTACTGGTAGAATTTTTTTTAATATTAATATATTTTTTTATTTATTCGATAAAATTTTATCAATTTATTTACTATTTACTTAGAAATCAGTTAATTAATTTGATTACATAACATCTTTCTTTGATATTTTTCATTTACTCTCAAACAACATAAATCTATAACATAAATACATATTGTACCATATTTTAATAAAACATGAGGCTTAATAACAACCATTAATAAAAAAAAACTAATTAATGTAATGAATACATTATTTATCCATGCACCATATTCTATAATTATTATTGTTTACTGATTTTAATATAATCCGTTTTAAATTTTAAATTATTGATTTTATTTCCACAAATTTTATGCCACAATTTAGATTATGCATGTTGAATATTTGATTTACATCGAATATATAAAATAAAAAAAACTAATGTTTATATTTTACTATTGATATTTTGCATAACAGCATAATAATAATATTCAAATTTTATTTACTTTCAATTCTAATTCATGTATTTTTGTCGTGTAAAAACACAGCTTATTTGAACGTTTAAACAATCCTTATTAGACTACAAAAATTGTGAGTTTCAAACACAAGATAAGAGAGTCATAAAAATGTAGTTGCAGACGCTGAAAATGGGATTGGTTGCACGCAATTCTATTTATTCTATTCATAAGTTCGAATGTTTTAGTCACAAACTTAAAATATTCATAAAGAGTATTAATAATACTTCGTTTTTTGAAATTAATTGTTGATGTAACAATTGAGAGTGATTTTATCTGTGTATAGGGTATAGTGTGTATGCATTCGTATTTTGGTCTTTTTTAGTTTCATATTTTCAGTCTATTGTATTATACTTTGATACCGCACAATGAGGCTTTTGTCGTCATTCTGGCCATTCTTTTTATAATTAGAGACCAACTTTTCTGGTCGACCCCCCGTACACATTCACGTCCAGGAAAAATACTGGAAAATAATTAATCTTTCGAGCTCAACAATTGGACAACTGCTGACACGCTTTCTATCCTCTCTTCGCCCTGTATTGCCAAGTGCGTATGTGTGTACATGTATGTCTGATCCTCGCCTCCCCTTTTATTTGTTTAATTCCAGATTCAATCAAAATAGAATCCAAAGAATTCGATTATTTATCGCCGTTCCTTTTCGGGAAATTGATTTAAATTTATGTCCGTGTTGTTGTTTTATACCTCGATCTTTTTTTTTGTTGTTGTTTGTTTGTTTGTTGTTGTAAATTTACGAGCATGTTCGTGATGAATGTGTGTCCGTGTCACATGTGTGTAGTAATCATCCATAAAGGGCGACGGAAAAATTTCTGTGCCAATCAGCTTTTCCACACACTGTGTAAAATACATCAATCTCCGTGTGGATGTACGTGTGTGTGTTAGTTTTCGGTCGCAATTTTTCCGCATTGAATTCGGCGAGAAAGAGTAACAAATAAAAGAAGAGTCGAGCCACCTACCAATAATGCAGCGCGTTTCAGTGAAGCAAACTCTCCCTCGGAAATAAAATATAATATGGTCATCTC
The DNA here is from genome assembly GCF_001412225.1 of Nicrophorus vespilloides. Taxonomy (NCBI): domain Eukaryota; kingdom Metazoa; phylum Arthropoda; class Insecta; order Coleoptera; family Silphidae; genus Nicrophorus; species Nicrophorus vespilloides. The sequence continues at coordinate 24,398 of NW_017099613.1, forward strand.
CCCCTTTTATAAAATCGGACTTCGGAAGCGCTCGAAATGGAATTACGAGGTGGCAATATTGAGTTCACAATAACTCCCGACGATTGACCTCGGCGTTCCCTTTACGAACAAATTTCTGGACGATATTAGAATTCACCTACCCTACCCCTCGAATGAGATAATTCAAATGTCCTATTCTTCATCTGAATTACGGTTTAATAGACCACCGACCGCCTATCTCCGTCGTAAATCACGATCTGCAATATTGCCGTTTAAACTTTGTTTTACTACGTACATGCGGAATGCAATAAAAGGCGAATTACATCATACATATGATCACTAAGTATAATACGCTCTTGTATGTAACAACATCCCTTTAAAATCAATGTAAAATAACATATTTTTTTTTACAACAGAATCTTGTTAATGTTATGGTATTAATAATATTAATTATAAGTATGTTAGATTAACTGTTTAGCAATTCGTTAATCTTCCATAAACCGTTATTCAATAATAATGTATAATAACATTTCATGTAGAAACATACCAGAAACACACATCATTTCTTCTTCGGGTTCAATGGGCATGCGTATCTTTGTTTTATATATAAATTAATGTTAACAAAAGAAAAGTTTGCCCATAAATATGACATTTTTTTATTATCTGTGAATCTGCTGCTATCCTTAACACTATCATTGTCCATCGACTTGGCCATATGCTGAACCTAATTCATTCAACTGTCCATGCATGATGAACGATTGTCTTATTGCTGCAAACACCTAGAGGGCTCACAAAGGACTTGGCTTGACCAGGATTCGAACCGGCGATCACGAAATCGTGGGTAAAGAGACTTAACCATTCGGCTATTAGTCGCCTTCATATGACAATTATAAATCTAATATTTTTTGTTAACATAATGTATAGTTTGAACAGAAAAATCGCGTGTTCTACAACGTAAGTGCACAATGTACTAGTTTAGTAAGTAGATCGTAGCACTAAACAACGCGTTTTATTGAGGTAGTTTCAGGTGCAGCGCTTTCTAATGCGCTTTTAATGGGCTCCAGCTAATGAACTAATCCAGTCATAGCGAAACTCTACGGGTCAATAATTTTCTATAATTTCTGACAACACCTGCGGCGGCACAGCAATACACAGTCAAAATTTAGCGTGTCGCACCTGTGGTGAAAATATTTGCGATTTCCAATTACGAAGAAAACAATACGACATTTATTAACATATACATTAACGTATACACGAAACCTGTTTTTAATACGGTTTTTGACTAAATAGTCAAGTAAATATGAATAAGAAAATTATTAATATAATCATATTTTCATAAAAAAAATCAAACTTATAAAGAATTTCGTCGTAAATGTAAAAAAAAATCGATCATTTAGTTTATAGTAGCTAAAAATCTTATACAATAAATTAGATCATTGTATAACTTTACTAATTATAATTATGAATAGTTGAATACTACCGATGACGCAATAGTTAACATTCTTGCAATTCAAACAGTAAAGTAAAGTGTGTGTTCATTTGTAACGTAGTTAGGTTCCTACTGTAAAGCTGCATTCCGTGCATGTTAAGGGTTGCAATTGGTAATACGATATTAATTATACGAGAACTATGTTGTTTGTAGTAGTATTACAGGAAATCGGGGAATAGATTTGCTCCACGTGCATCATCATAATCAATAGGATATATTGATTTTATTGCATAATATCAAAACTAAAATGAAAAGTACAAATTTTATAGAATCATATTTCAATATGAAAATAGTAATAGTACATTATCAAGGATATAAAGTTTGGAAACCTGTAATTCACTAAATACCAACTTGGAAATAATTTTCAAGTCAGCGAATATGTTCTTAGGTATTTTACACTTTTCCTCTTATTATACCTTTGGAATGTTGTTCCTGCTATGCAAACGATGTTCTCATGTTTTTCATTCCTCGGCGAGTTTTAATGGAAATGCAGGAAATCCGAGCATGCCTCTCGCACTATTTATTATGAGCTCGCAAACACTTCGACGGCGTCCCGACGTCTGGATGCATTTGATTCCTGGCAAAGTTGCATCTTATGTTTAACTTTGCCGAAAATTATTCACTCTAATTCCATTCTGCGGAAGGGAAGGGAAAAGCACACAGTTGGCAGGCATGGATGCGAACGAGATAGGAAGCCGAATCCGAGAGGTGTGCGCTACTGAACCCTCTCACCACCCGCACTGCTGCTGCTGCTGAAGATGCATCCAGATTATTACGAAATTTAATAATGCGATGTTCATTAACGCCCTAAATGCATCATCGAAATAATACAGACTAATAAACTTACGTACATAACAACTTCAACAAGAAAATCAGATTATATTAAATAGGCTCTTGTATTCTTCATAGTTTCTGTTTTGGAAAATAATCCCTTGAAATTTTGTATTTGTCTATCAGATGATTGGTAAATTTATAATTTTAAACGTTTCTTCTGTGTCTGAATCTGAATATTTAAAAAGTGTTATAATATTACTTAATTATTGAAAACACGATTGCTAATTAGAAGAAATTGTTAATCATTATTTTTGTACAAAATAGTTTGAATTAAATTGAATGCTCAAACCTGAACAAGTTAATCTCCAGCGATCAGACATTAATTAAGAGTGAATAACTAATTTATTCAACGGAACTATTAAGCATGTTCCCTGCAAATGTAATAAACTCGCTCATTCTCGCTATGTTATCTTCTGAGACAAAGACACTCGAGTACATATTGTTATGCAAAGTTTGCGCAAATTTAAGCTTCGCGCGAGTAAAGAGAACAGCGGCCATAATCCTTGTACCTCTAAAATTGCCCCCCCAATCAATATCCATTTCCCTATGGTCAGGAGGTCGTTCTAATGTAATGGTCAACTACGACCGTACCATGTTAACGTCCCCCAAGCGGATACTTCGAAGTTTGCTTGATTACCGCGAACGCCTGCAAACACTTGATAAATACCTTGAGAATTGAATCACGCAAAAAATACAACGTAAGAGATATAAAGTGTTGTAAGAGCGAGTGATGTATCGTGTAGAGTTTTCCCCGTTTAGGATGCATAAACAGGGAATGTGTTTCTTCATACACTTTCTTTTTTATTGCGATTGCCTTTCGTATGGAAATTAATGGATCCGCGTTGACTGGATTCACTTATTTTTTTTTTATTATTATTGCGCAACCACCGAAGGAGACATTTTAATATGGAGCATGCGAATTGATATATGGGAAAATGTAATAGCTTTGTTACATCCGAGAGAGGGAGTGGTTGAAAAACTCTTCGCAAATAATGGAATTAGAAAATGGAAAGGAAAGTAATATAAGGGGGGGCCGACGGCGTGTACCAAAAAAAAAAATGTACAGTACAATATTACGTGCGATGAGATAGACAGAAGAGTGTTTCGGAATTTATGATCCAACGGGAAGAAACCTATTTCGGCCCGGCGTCGAACATTTATTAGCAGTGAAATTGATTTGTATTGTAAACAGGCAAAAACGCACCAGGGCCAAACATAAAATCCTTATTCGAATTTTCATATCGCTCCTCGGCACACACGCACATGCACACCTTTCGCTCCTTTCTTTCTCCTCGAACGGTGATGGCAGCATAAATTTATACATGATAAAGACGAAAAGAACTCTTAGACACCAGCTATGGCCTCATGAAACACTTTTCTTTACGTCTCTAGAGATACCGACGCCTCTTTCTTTAGAGTTACTAGGTGTGTTCAACAACATCCTTCACATATAAATGATAACATAACTGAATATATAAAAAGATACAAGAAGAAAATATTCAATTTCAAGCATTCAAAATTACAAATTTAAACTTAAATCAATGTCTCATCTCCACAAACGTATCAATTAAAGTAAATATGTATAAAGCAAGTTCAGAAACTGTAGCAACTTGCAATCAGTTCCATTCCATCGAACTTGTATATGCGAAGCTTGAGTAATTAGAATGATCCTGATAGGAGGATTATCACTTGCCGAAAGCTCCGTTTCTCATCGGATTACCATCGGAGATGTCGTCCGTCTGGACATTAGCATAGTTTTCGGACAGGTCGAACAAAAACTACCCCCCTTATCCGATATATACATACACTTTCTTGTATCGCCGTTTAGAAATTCTAATTTTAAGCGCCTCCCGGTAATCCTTATGCGAATCAATTCGGCCACAATCCCCCACAGCCGAGACACAGTTTATTATTGGTGCAATCCCGTTTTCCGGAAGCGAATAAAAAATAAACAAACAAAAATATACGCAACGTCATCAAAAAAGCAAAACGAAAATAAAATCTGTACCGTTGTTAATTGCCGCGAGGCTTCGTGGTATTCAAATGTGTTTTTATTTTTTTTTCAATTTTACCTAGTCCATTTTTTTGCTCACCGGTTTACGTCCGTTGCATTGTCGAATCTGAAAAATACGGAACCTGAAACATAGTACGTGTGCAGTTCAATTCCAAAAAAAAAAGCAAACTTTGTTTGTAAAAATTTGAGCATTTTTTTTTATGATTTTGACACAGTGGTCGTTCGAATTATGTCAAGATTTTAATGATATCAACATCAAGTTTGTTTTAAAATCCTAACGATTTCTGTTTGTTATTAAGTAACAATTCTTTAACTGTTATATTCTAGAATAATTTAATATTATGCACTCAATATTAAAGTATCAGAATTTATAAAATCTTTAGTTTTTTTTTATGTTTGAACGTATTTTTATTATTATTCAAGATGAACAGAAGTAGAAAACAGATATATTAAAGTTTTTATTATGAAAGTTGTTGAAAAAATGTCGTTGATTCTCAAAATATTTTAAATCCTAAGATCAACTGAATGAAAGTAATGAAGGCTGAAATCTTCAGTTTTTTTATGTTTGAACATATTTTTATTATTATTCAAGATGAACAGAAGTAGAAAACAGATATAATAAAGTTTGTATTATAAAAGTTGTTGTAAAAATGTTGTTGATTCTGAAAATATTATAAATCCTAAGATCAACTGAATAAAAGTAATGAAGGCTGACATCTTCAGTTTTTTTTTATGTTTGAACATATTTTTATTATTATTCAAGATGAACAGAAGTAGAAAACAGATATAATAAAGTTTGTATTATAAAAGTTGTTGAAAAAATGTCGTTGATTCTCAAAATATTTCAAATCCCAAGATCAACTGATT
>NW_017099613.1:29605-30012 GCF_001412225.1 Nicrophorus vespilloides
CAACAACTTTTATAATACAAACTTTATTATATCTGTTTTCTACTTCTGTTCATCTTGAATAATAATAAAAATATGTTCAAACATAAAAAAAACTGAAGATTTCAGCCTTCATTACTTTTATCATTTTTTTTATGATTTTGACACAGTGGTCGTTCGAATTATGTCAAGATTTTAATGATATCAACATCAAGACTAAACACGTTTGTTTTAAAATCCTAACGGTTTCTGTTTGTAACAATTAATTAAGTAACAATTCTTTAACTGTCTGTTATATTCTAGAATAATTTAATATTATGCACTCTATATTAAAGTATCAGAATTTATAAAATCTTCAGTTTTTTTTATGTTTGAACGTATTTTTATTATTATTCAAGATGAACAGAAGTAGAAAACAGATATATTAAAGT
>NW_017099613.1:30037-40290 GCF_001412225.1 Nicrophorus vespilloides
ATAAAAGTAATGAAGGCTGAAATCTTCAGTTTTTTTATGTTTGAACATATTTTTATTATTATTCAAGATAAACAGAAGTAGAAAACAGATATGTTAAAGTTTGTATTATAAAAGTTGTTGAAAAAATGTCGTTGGTTCTCAAAATATTTCAAATCCCAAGATCAACTGAATAAAAGTAATGAAGACTGAAATCTTCAGTTTTTTTATGTTTGAACATATTTTTATTATTATTCAAGATGAACAGAAGTAGAAACCAGATATAATAAAGTTTGTATTATAAAAGTTGTTGAAAAAATGTCGTTGGTTCTCAAAATATTTCAAATCCTAAGATCAACTGAATAAAAGTAATGATGGCTGTGAAGCTTTGGTTAGTTTCCAGATGTTTTCAATGTTGCGAGAGGCACGAAAAAGATGGTTTTGGTTAACGATAGAGCAGTCGCTGATAAGGACTTGACGAGGAAGTTGTTGTTGAGATATCGCGATGTCGTAAATCATAAGCATTTCCCAGGGAGCAAAAAAAAAGCTCTTTCCAGTGGGTCGGCGATTCATCAAAGCTGGTAGTTGCCAATAAGGCATTAGCCAAGAGTAAATAAAGAAAAAAAGTCGGAGTCCGGATATAAATCAAAACGATGCAATTTTTATTTCTATTTTCTGTTTGTCTCTCTCTCTCTTTCTCACACACGCGACGTAAACGCACCCTTTTTCTATGTCAAAGAGGACGAGATGTTTGTTTTGTTTGAGGTTTGCGTATTACGGAAGAGCTTTCTGCACTGTTGTGTGTGTTCATTAAATTAATTAAATCGTACGAACGGTACGATAAATCCACATTAAAATGTGTGCGTTTCGAGGGAGCCGCGCGCGCCGTGGGGCGACCGGGCGCGGGATTCGCCAAATAAACAAACTGTTGCTCGACCATGTAAATTAATGCTTATATAAATCTCGGTGCCCGTCACAAATAAGAAAACTGTTTCCGCCACTTGATATGCATATCATGATGACGGGGGGTTGAGGCGGTACAACGGCGAAGTACCCTAATAAAACGGAATTAACCAGAGCCCCCGCTTAAATCGCAACAGTGCAAATAAACAAGCAAAAAAAAAATAATGTGGACGAAAGAACAAAAGTGGAAATAAAACGCGCATAAATGTAATTAAGATAGCAAGAATAAAAGGAGGTTAGATGCATAAATCAATTTTATGATGTGTTTCATTATTATCTTTCCGGACTGGACCAGCGGTGAAGCCCTTACTAAATAAAAGAAAAAACAGTCGAGTCGCGTTAAAAGGTGATTAACTGATGTGTTTTGAAATGGACGGTAGCAAAAAAAAAAAAAAAAAGTAGGCGACGTTCGCGACGTCCATCCTGCTGATTCTGTTGCGGCTTTACCATCTCTGCGTTTACATCCGTGTGCGGAAGAGTCTCGTTTAAAAGTTGCTTTAATTCGCAAAGTGAGTTTGCCTTAAACAAACTGCACCCGATGCAGTAAACTTTATGTCGAGAACGTTATTCGCAAAATAACAAACTCCGTATGCAATATTAGCTAATATATGTTTTATGTAGTTTCTGTTGTATCGTGTATTACATTGAAAAGCAAACAATAAATGTTCATATTTTGATACATCTAAGAAAATAGAAAGAATGTATTGGAGAGGCGTAAGGTAAGGAAAATAATACAAATGTTTAGTGCAACAATGGATAGTGCACAAAACTATATTAATAAAATTGATAAAAATATTATTAATTATTATTTTCTAGAAATGGTCAAAAGTTCTCACTATATATTTTTCTGTTAAAGAAACATTTCCATTATTTTCTTTTATATTTTGATTAAAAATATATCTACTCAGTTAATTATAACACAACTCATTTAAAAAATAACCAATAAGTACACTTGGTTCTCTTTTTATGCGGTAGATACGTTCCACAGGAAAACGTATAAAAATAAATCGCACAAAAAAGGACTAGCCACACGTATAAAAATAAAGGATACGTTCCATATTTTTTTAAAACCGCATAAAACTAAATCAATGAGTTACAATATACCGAAAATCGCATAAATACGGGTTTATTAAATTTCAGAAAAATAATTAGTCTTACTATATTCTTTCTGAAATGTTTATTCATAATTTTATAAAAACGTTAACAATCATAGACAAGTTTATTAAATTTCAGAAAAATATAATCTTAACATATTTCTTCTAAATTTATACGGAAAAATTTTAGAAAAAAAAATACAGAAATTTTTTATGAAAGTTAATCTTTCTTCACATTTTTTTCTTTAGAATTATGTGAGTTATATGAGAGTGTTCGGCATAATTTGCGAACTGGTTCGAAATCACTTTCATCACTAGAAGAGATAGTCAGCATATCAGATTTATGTCCTGAAGATAATGATTCTTCACAAGTAAAATTAGTCTTAACTTCGCATATTGTTTTTTCCCTTTGACAATATAATCAGTGATTAAACTTTGGGTTGGCTACAATTCCTGATATAAAGAAATGCAATTCTGAAGCTCGCGTTGAAACTTGAATGCTCGTTCAGAATTATCATCATTTTCGATGAAATGGTTTGCCAATTTGTGTCAAAACGTGTCAAAATGGCCTAAAATAGTTATTTAAAAAAATGCTACTCTTAGAGATCAACTCTTAGAGATTCTCATAGCAATCAAATACAAAGGACATAAAAAAATCGCAGAAACCAAATAGAAATATTATACACATCTGATGGAAATAGCTTAAAAATCAATTAGAAATCAATGATGAATTTCATTTCTATTACATAAAGTTTATGTTAATCTTGAATATTAAATAGAATTTTGGTAAATTTCTGTTAGAATTGAAACAATAAATGAAACGAATTTAGAAGTAAACATTGTTTCAAAATAAAAATAATTAATTTTACAAATATAAATATAAAATACTGTTGAAAATTGATTTCCAAATTTTATAAATAACTCAAAGTATGGAATTAATTTGTTTATTAAAAAAAAAATGGAATAACTGTATCGGCACAGATTGCAATTGTATTGCAATTAATTTCAGAGTGCAATCTACTTTACGGTCGTTTTGCTTTTGCCATCCGTAATAATCAACAACTTTCTCCTCTGTTTTGCAAACAAATTCCATTTCCGTTTAATTAAACTATCATTCAATTAATAGATGCGAACGGGCTCCAGACCGGACCGTTGAAAAAGGGGATTTAATCAGAGCCACGCACTGACTGCTAGTAGCACATCAAAGTGATAAATTTGAATCGACAAAAATAATTCGTTTAAATCCGTTAATTATGAAACCGCACACTTCTTTTTTCTCTCTCTCTCACACACTCTTTCTGTTACGCGCTTTTGGTCGGCCGGGAATGCAATTAGAGAGGGAGAGCGAAAAAAATGAGGGATTTAACGCATGCGACGGCTTCTGGTTTCATGTCGTTTCCGGATCGGGATAAAATTCAGTTTGGGCATAGATTATGGTGATAATGGTGGGGCCTGATGAGCTCATCATATTGCTTTAAAACGTGATTAAAGTTGATTAAAGTTCGGCGATTTTGTGTGTTCGCTACTTTTAATCGAAAAATAAAAAAAAAACAGGAAAATGGAAACTGCTGAAAAATATCCCGGCAGAACAAACGATTCTGCATTGTATATAAATTGCAACCTTCATTTATTTTCCCTCTATGTGGTTACCATAAAACACATTTATGATATAAATTGATATAGTGCACACCTATATACAAACATTACAATGTGGAAACGCAATTCCATTATTTCCTCCAACCGTCCGTTTTCGGGCTCTGCTCATCCGAATCGATCACGAAATTAAACATTTCATCGCGCGTATTATTGCCGTCCGATCCAAAGAAACGGATTAGCCGGATTAATGCAGAGTCGGCTCTTACATTGTAAACAAAATCTACGCTCGTGCATTGAATGCGATCGTATAACTGTAGATGATAATCAAGTAACATTTAGTAGCTTGGAAACTAACAGTTAGTGCAGCAGTTAGATTCTATTGTTGGGCCATATAGGAGAAGGGACTCTTTATTAGACTTCATTATACAGCGGAAATTTAATCCCTATGCTAAATATTATCCCCTGCAGTATCTAATATACAATCCCTATTACATATTTTTATTAATAGTCAATATTGATTATATTTTTTTTTTTTTGCAACGCGTCGTATTTCTTTGTATTTCATTCGCAATATTTGTTCCGAACAGTTCTAAAGACTTTACAGACAACAGTTTGCATATTATGTACAAAACTTTATGTACGGTAGCGAACTTTGACGCTATCAAAGAGACACACGCAGATAAATCTAAATCCCCGCAGACAACAGTTGTATGTTGCCTGAGGAGTACAAATTCGTTACTATTATAATGGATTGCTTTTACAAGTCTTCATTCTTTCATCTCTAATATACCAAAAACCAAGTCATAGCTGAATATCACATTTTTTTGTAAATTTCAGTAGGAATTCATTCTTAGAGTCATATTGATTATTGCCATTTTTTTGTCTAATATCCGAGTGTTCCATTCATACAATTTTTTAAAAATAAATATTATACACATCCGGATTTCATGCTTTGCAGTTTCTCATTATAGCGTCCCTATATCAACCCAAATTTTCCAAACCCCAAATGCACACATGTATAATTAATAATTAGCTCCAATGAACGTCGTGGTTTACATTAACTGTAGCGGTATTACAGCAACGAAGACTGTATTCGTTGACAAAGCAGACCATAACTATTTGACAAACAATAGCGTCAGTCAAATTATTGATTTCTACATAACTCACCCTAGATATAAACAGATACAAAGAGAAAAATAATTGAATAAGTTTTAGTGATCACTGGCATGAATACAAATTATAAATTTTGATTTTTTTTTATTCATTTCCAAAAGTTTTTAAATTGCATTTATATTGTGAACACTGTATGTATAATTTAACTATTATTTAATTTTATGTATTTTTTTATATTTCTATATACAGTTTTTTACATTATTATATCATTCAATAACGTATTACGTGCTGTTACTTTCTCTTGCCTTTATAGTTAATATCTTACATAGTACAGCTTCAATCAGTCCGGATTTACTATAAATTTCAAATCAAACTACCGGACAATGCGAGATATTGTTATATTTCAGTTCAAAGGCAAAAATACGTTATTTAAAGTATTGAAATATATTGAATTAATATAGATATTTTTTAAGAATTACTCTCTTATGTACACTAAATGTTTTTACGAAACGGCAGTAAAACATAAAGCTTCCTACGTTTATATGTTGAGCAGCTCTCTCGGTGCAAGATTTACTAGCATGCAAATTTATGTGATGTGAATTCATGTTTGTAAATTGCATGAAATGCGGACGGACAGCGTTTTTACATAAGAACGAGGAAGATTATTTTTGTCCGTTTAATTGGCACGGATGACTGCACGGTTAATATATAGAACAAACATGAAAAGACTGACAGACAAATTCTAATATGATAACGCGCGTATTTTAACTGCATTAATGCTAATATATGAGTAAAAAGCATTTGAAATTATCATTTTAATAACATCAAACGGATGAAATTTACGAATTTCCTATTAATTTTATAGTTGCACTCAATTTCACGTAAATATTATATCAAATTTTGCATCAAATTGATCAAATATAAATAATATTAATTTATTACATTCATAAACTGAAAACCAAATTTTTAATACATTTTAGTTACTTAATTTTATAAAATATAAAGACTTAAAAAGACAAAAATCTTATTTGAAAATGAGTTTCGGAATGTTTCATAACTAAAAATTACCTTAAAAGTTACAGGCGGAATTTAAAGCGAAGCAACGTTTGTACAAGCTTAATTCCGAGTGATTCCGTGGGACCGCTGCAAAACGGCTCCCAGTTCGCAACTTGTCTTCTAAAGTTAGAGAACGAACGAGTTCCGATTGTTTTTATAATGCAACTCGATTCGAATATTTGCTGAAAAATAGTTACATTTATGCCAGTTGGACAAAGTTCTGAACGCTCGAGCCCGACGCAACACAGCGCACATAGGGAACTTTATAATTTTGCAACAACAAAAAAAAAAACAACAACAACAACCTTCGCCTCTAATTCCGTAATTCGCCCGAACCGTAAACTCCACTACCGATGGCCGACATCGAGTATTTTCCTTCCCTAATAAGTGGCTTAAATAAAACGAAATAACAACATCAAATGCACACAACAAAAAAACATCTAGCAAATCACGTTTTAATTAAAAGCTAAAATTGAAATCTATGGTTAATGGCCAAAGAAAAACAAAACAAAACAAACGTATAAATCGTGCGAAAAAGTTTAAATTGGAACTGAACTATTTTGAACTATATATTTACGGCTTAATTAAGGAAATTACGATAGTTTCCTTTCAACTTTAATGACTTTTCTTTTGGAACTGTGAATCAATTTCTTTTCGACGACGTCGGATAAATATTTGGCCGTAAACTGTTTGCACCAATTTTTTTTTTCTATTCCAAGTGCCGTTGTGCAAATATGTGCCAAACGGTGAGAGGATGGCGGGGGTTTGGAAAAAAAAAGGCGCGCCCCTGCGCCCGACAACTATTTGAACTTGTTAGTGTTTGAACTTGATAAATGGCGAACATCAAACAGGGCTGACGTGCGTGAATCGATTGTGCGAATTATTACGCTAACCAACTACCGTACACACCAGTAATATAATATGTACTGATCAAAATTTGCACACAATTAATTGATCCAATTTCGCTCATAGCTAAAAGGAGAAAGTACGCACACGGTTACAAAAGGTTGACTGCGAAACAATAGTTTTTCATCCGAGCGTTCACTAAACTTGATTAAATATGTAACAGATTTTTCTTCCTCGCTTCATTTTCCCAATGAAAGCAAGCTGATTTCATCAAAATTTGCTTTTACCAGCCAACTATTTTGTTCTTGTTAATTAACTGCCGATTGTTTTAAATAATTTACATGTGCATTACTGTTGAAATTGAGCACATTTTTGTTTATAAAAGAAAAATGAAGTAATTAAGCCTCCCATTCTAGTTTATACATGTATATACTAATTTATTTTAGTTCAGTACACACCGAGTGGGAAATAAAAAGTGCTGAATGGATATGATTTTCGAGTGGTTTATACACTCGTTGCACGGGAGAAATGGGGATGATGCTTATTCAGCAGATACGAATTCGAGGTTAAGTAATTACAAAACGAAACATGGAAATGATACAAAAAAAAAATGGAACAAAATCCTGATTCGCCTCATTTTTTGTTTCCTTCAATGTTATTTTATTTCACTAATTAGGTAAATCCGTTTTGCTTCTCCATGTATTTCCTGTTTAAAGGTATCGTGTGCATTTTTTACACTCCCGTTTCGTTATCGTTTAGAATACTCGGATGGAATATATAAACAACCTTTCGCTACCTTTACACCGGCCCTAACTGATCTACACTTCTTGCATTTTAAACTCGCGAACTACCTACAAGCCTTTTACTGTTAATTAGTTCATTTCAAAGCGAATTGCTGATTTTCTCCGGCCGACGAATGGAGAAGGAAAAAAATCCATCGAATGTTGGTTTGTGCGTGCGTTTTTAATGAGGAAACCACAATACAGATTTCCCATTCGGCTGTACTTATATATACATAGAGAGAAGATGTTCTTCCCGCATCGGGTGGTCGATCCTTTGGGGATCAAGCAAAAGGAAGGGACTTTCCTTTGAAGTCGCTCGGTCGGACGGCCATCGTTTTCGTGTGCGGCGAATTTAAAATTCGCAATTTGAAAGATTTACGGAGGTCCCCGATGCAAGAAGATGTCTAATGATTAAGATGCAGATGGCCGGAATGGATCAAATTTATCATTTGATTTGCGGAGCAGAGGAGGCCTTCCGGCTCTGAAAGATTATGCAAACTCGACATTTATTCAATGCAAGTGAAACGGTGCAGCCTCCTGCGAAACGAACATTCATTATCCTCAATTCCAATTAAACTGGATGCTGCTGCATTTAGATACGAAATGAAATCGACTGAACGCATTTAAAATTGATTAACTTTGTAAAAAAAACAGCTAAAAATGTTATAACAATCTATATATAATTACATAATTGTAAATGATAATTGAAAGAGATTTTCATAATTCTATATACTAAAATCAATATTTAATTCCATATTTTCTTTCTTAATAACAGTTCTAAAATATCAAATAAATTTAAAGTTTCTTGCACAGTGTTTTTCTTAAGTGGTCTAAAAAAAATATTTAATTAAATTTATAGTTTTTTTTACCATTCAGAAAGACCAATATTGTCTTTCAATTTTAAAATGAGAAATATCCGTAATTGGATAAACTATAGATGAAGTGGTACATGTCGACCATTTCGCAGTTCCGGTGATGATTAAATAAAATTAAACTTCTTCAATTCCAATTAACATACGTGTGTTGCACAGAGGAGGGACGAGCGAGCGAGCCGTGAACGGAACCGGAATAAAGCGGGGAAAATGCAAATTGGTCGAGTGTTTAAAATCATTTTATTGGTTCAACGTATGCCGGAGGCTTAATTCGAATGTGACTCGAAACGGGCCCGGCCCGACCCGGCCCCGTCTCCTTTATTATTCAGCGCTCGCAAATGGTCTGGGGGATGGGGAAAATGCATTTTGCGGCTGCCGCCTGAAAAATTCATGCACCGGCTTCGGATGAAATCTTGTGTATTTCTGTGCATTTTGCGCACCAGCCATAAATCTGTTCTCGTCCAATGTTTACTCAATGGGGGATTCCCCGGCGCAGTCACTACTATTTTCCCAGTTTTCATAAACAATCAAATTTACTTCTCTTTATATCATTTTATATTTATTTACATCTATAAGAATATAATATTTTATACATGACACCCATCAATGCAAAAAAAAACATATTTCTTTGTAAATAATATAAGGGAAAAATAGTTAAAAAAAATCTAATTTATAAAAAAAACTACGTACTATATACTTAAAACACACCATTGCTAATATGCAACACTAAACTTTTATATGTTATTCTTTTTGTTAAGCAGTTTCGATGTTGATAAACAAACATATTGCAAATTTGCAACAATATGTATTTAAAGGTAAAAGATAAATCAATTATTAAAATGTTTGTATTTAAAAACATTCAAGTCTAATTCCACATCAAGCAAATTCCCTACATTTTATTGATTTAAACTTTTTGTTAATCTCTATAGCATATAATATTTGCTACTTGTAATTGTAAACCGCAACTCTTCATAATGGCTTTATCTATTAATAATTTGTTTTTGATACCAGCGAGTTTCCACGAAACAGCAGGTAAGTTTCCTAAACTTTATTTCAAGTTGTTTCTTAGTTATTCGCCTGTACATATCCATTACCAGATAACTTCATTTTTAATATGATATTGAAACTAACTGATTCGTAAATACGGTAAATTATAAATTAAATTTTAAAAACATACAAGTTTTATTAATAACACAAACTATGTTATGTTCACTTGCTGCTTTAATTATTACATTCACGAAGCAGTATGTTATATTCTTCAAGTTATTAATAATTTTTATTGGTCCCAATTTCGACTTAATTCAGTTCGGCGTGTTTGATCATCGTTCAAGTGAGAAGATCTTCGGTTTTCATATTCCATCGATTCGCGAAGATCAAAAATTAAAGGGATGTTCGAGATGATGGTGAGAAACAGGAAAGCCGCGACGGCACAACTCGTGATTTCGGTAATGCTTTGTGGCGACGTGCCTCGCACACCAACCCGGAAACACGGCCGAATCTTATCTGACTTTAAGCGATCGCGACAACCGCCACCGAAAACCACCGGAATATTTATTTGACGTCAATAATTCATTTCCCACTCTAATCCCGGAAAGCTGACAACTTTAACGTGAGATCTAGATTGTTCTTCTGGTTTTCTCTTAAGAAAATTAAAGAACGAATAATTTATAACGGTCAGCAGTCCACACATGAATGAATATTAATATAGTAAATGGTATATTCGCATGAACTTGACAAGCGGTCGGGGAACCGGGGTAAATTACCCAAAATGGGGTAAAAATGATTTTTTTTGGATAATTTTTCTAATTTCATCTTAGCAAACTTAGAGAGCGGTTCTCTGGTCACAAATTGAATACAGTATTGGATGGAAGTTCAAGAATTGCCTCTGCCAAACCTGGAGGTTCTTCTGGTATGTTAGTAATTTCACATTTGTAAAAAGATCTGAAAAGTAGTCA
>NW_017099614.1:0-18061 GCF_001412225.1 Nicrophorus vespilloides
TTCTGGTATATTAGTAATTCACAGTTTGTACATCAAGATCTGAAAAGTAGTCAGAGAACCGCTCTCTGAGTTTGGTAAGATGAAATTAGAAAAATTTCTCTATTACCCTAAAAAAAATCATTTTTACCACATTTTGGGTAATTTACCCCGGTTCCCCGACTGCTGTACTAACACATTGACCTTACTTTATGGAGATAACACTAGTTAAGCGGTTACCGAAAAATTCGAATATGGATTATGTTCGTTATTCTGATCACATACTGTATACCAGAAAAGTACAAAATCAATCGAACGAACACATATTTTTTTCTCATTTTTTAATTCGTTTTTCAGTGCTGAACATTTTGCCATACGCATCTGTCACCGGTGATACTTTGATTAGTAGAAAAACGTGCATCCGCGTTCCACGTGTTTATTGGTGACATCGCATCCAGACTACAATTAACAACGCGTCAATCAAATTGTGCACGAAATTAAAGTTGCAACACCTTCTATATACAAAAAAAAAGCATCTATAATGACTGTTAATTATAACAAGTCTCGAGTAGAGAGTAATTTTCAAACCATTTACGTACCTTTTAAGGTGCATTCATGTAAACAAATATGAAATTGAACAGCAGGAGATAATTTACTTCTTTTTTTTTGGTAATTAAACCATAGGAAAGTCTTTTGATCTTTCCCACCTCAAAATAGATTATGTAATTATAAATAATAGAAAAATTGATAATAAGAAACGCATTTAATTTTTAATTAACAAAACATCTGTTTCCTTTATGTTACACAATTTCTTAAAATCTTTATATTTTTGTTATTGTATTATTATTATCTTATTTAGATAGAAAAAATATATCGAAATATAAAATACAATATGTAAATTATAAACCAAAAAGACAATTTTTCGAAATAATTAATTTATGACAAAAATACTCAATGAGTATTGTAAGTTTACTATGGGGACTTTATAATGAGTGTTTTGCGTTTTCTAAATGAGGATTAACCTTAACTTGAACCATGTCTTGTTTTTCATTATTTGTTCGATTTGTAATGGAATTAATTAATCATTCAATTGAATCAAATTTCAATATTCTTAAAGTTTGCTGCTTTCAAGAAATGTCTTTTTTTCTATCTTTTTTTAATGGTATAAATGAATTCGGAATATTTCAATACTTTATTGATATAATTAACGAATTATTTTGGTTTTGATATAAATTTAGTTCATCAATTAGTCCGGTTTTAAACACTCTGGAGATAGACCCACATTTTACGAAATATTGCAGTATTTTTGATATAGTTTTATAGTTCTAAAAATTGCCTAATATATTCTGTATATTTTGTATTTTTGTACTATAAGATGTATTTTTTCTTAAAATTGGCAATTCTATACATTATTTAGTTCTATTACCTCATCAAATTGCAGTACTGTGCGAAATATTGCAGTATTTTTAATATAGTTTTATAGTTCCAAAAATTGCCTTATATATTCTGTATATTTTGTATTTTTGGACTATAAGACGTATTTTTGTTCTTAAAATTAGCAATTGTATACTAAGAGTTCGATTTTTATTTAGTTTTATAAAGTTTTTGTACAGTTTCTGCGTGAGTCGTTAAAGGTTAAAATTACTTTTCAATTAAAATAAAAAAATCCTTATACTTTAGTAATGCAATTAAAATTAGTATACATTTTTATAATTTAAGTTTTTTCAAATCTAAAATAGATAGGGTAATTAAATAATATCATTTTAATTAATTTTACGAACTTTCCTATTAGATTCTGAATAGAATTCAATTTACGTATCGTTTGTCGCACAACAAAAGCTCATCTATTGCCATCACTATTACAACTTTCAGATCATTTCCACGGCACTCCGAACGAATTCGACATGGTCACTTTACCGAATACCTCTTCGCTGTGGCAAAGAAAGGAGTACAATGATTTAGATGGAATTAGGTGGACCGAACGGATTGATTTATGATTTAGAGCTGTCGACTGGACGGGATAATCCGGTTATAATTAAAGGAAATTCGGTTTGTGCTGTAATTGCCGAAGGATCTCTCCAGCATCTCCGGAGGTGATAAGTGACAAAAAAACATCTAATTACAGCAGGAGCCGAGGTGCTTTTTAATACCGAAGTCGTTACTCCTTCATTCGGGTGATGCAAATGTTGGAAGCCACATATATATGTGTATATACGTGTATTCCAGAGTTTCAGAACTTTCGGTTATCTTAATGCTAGTCTCTTTGGAAGCGGTAAGCGATTCTACATCAAAGCGGAAGTTGCCCCATTTGACGCGCCAACAATGCAAAGCAATCGAAGGCGACATCCGTTCCAGGAATTAAGCTCAACTTACTTTCGCACACATTCGTATATATGTGTGTGTGTGTATATATACGCGCACACACGTGGCCAATTAAATGCCATCAGGGGACAGCTGACTATTTTCACTCGGGTTTTCTTGAGCGAAAGAAGAACTAAAAAAGTAAAAAAAAAACAATAGACAGGAGAAGAACTGGCTCGTAAAGAATTCGCTTAAGTGCATTTTTCGCTTTCTGCCTTAAGAACCATTGTCGAACAAGGTATGAGCAATTCTTCTTTTTTTATTTATTACCTATCATGGTAACTCTCCTGTGTTCGAACAAGAGCGGAATTATTTAAAAAGTAAGTATTTGTAGTGTCGGAATTCTTTAATAACCGGAAACAATTATTTTAAATATTTCTAACAGCGAAATATATTTAATTTTTTCAATTAGTTTCAGTAAGCACACATGTTTATACGTTTTTTAAAAACTGTTTTTTTTATTGAAAATTTTTGTTAAATTGAAAAAAAAAATCAAAAACCGGAAACAATTATATAAATTATTATACAAAATCAA
This sequence comes from Nicrophorus vespilloides, assembly GCF_001412225.1. NCBI lineage: Eukaryota > Metazoa > Arthropoda > Insecta > Coleoptera > Silphidae > Nicrophorus > Nicrophorus vespilloides. The sequence continues at coordinate 2,873 of NW_017099614.1, forward strand.
TTAGTTTCAGTAAATTTTTAAAATATTTCGAGATGGTACAAAAAAAAATAATTTCTTCACTTGGTTTCAGCTCATTTCAGTAAGGTTCGTATGTTTTTAAAAACAGTTTATATTAAAATAAATTTGAAAAATTGGAAAACGGTTTTTTTTTATTTAAGTTGAAATAAATTATTTATTTAACATTTTGAGATAAAATTCCTATGGATACAGACATACCTTATGTAACGTTGATAAATTAAACCAATTAATTGAAAACAATAAATGGAAAACCGGTTTTTAAATTGAATAAACCGGTTTTAGTCAAAATTAATTGTATATTTAACATTTTGGGTAAATATTCCTATGGGTACAGATATAGATATATAAATGAAACGTAGAAATAACATGAAATTTGAAGACATTTAATAACAGTACATAAAATTTATATATTAAAAAATTAAATCAAAAATTTGTTTTTCAATTGAATAAACCGGTTTTAATCAAAATTTATTATTTATTTAACATTTTGAGATAAAATTCCTTCTGTTACAGATTTTTTTGTAATATAAGAAATAATATTAAATTTAAAGAAACCGTCTTATTTCCTTATTTACTTATTAACATTCTGGTTTAAGGAAATAAGGAAATAATATACGAATCAAATTTATATTGTGCATTTTTTTTTGTAACAATTCATAATTTAAAAAAATATATATTTTTACCGTTTTTAGTAGTGAAATTATTTTAAGAAAAATGTGCTGTCAGATAACTTTAAAAACCGGAAACAATTATATGTCTAGCAAAGAACTTCTGTTAAAAAAATAAAATTTTCTCTCCTCAGTTAGCATTACCATAGCACTTAAACTAATTACCTCTAGTGATGTTCAAATTGCTAACATTTAAAATGCAAGTATCCGTTGAAACGAAATGTTTCTCGAATGGTTACATTTGCAAAAATAGTTTCTGAAATTCCCAGATTCCTGAGGAAAATGACTAAATTCTTTAAATTTCAGTAATTTTTCACATTTTAGTATCACAAAAAGTGGCCTTAATATCAAAAAAGCATAATATTCAATCTTTAGTTAGTTTTAGCATATAAATGATCTTAATTTTGATGAAATTTTCTACCATATTTCTAATGATTTAATAATCTAAAATATAATAAAGCATTACAAGAAATAAATCAGTTAGTATTAGCATAGCACTTATCAGTTGAAACAATCAAATACTCAGATTCCTAAAGGAAACGTCTTAATTCTTCAAAAAACGAACAAGTTGGCTTTTATTTAAAAATATTTGTTTTGTTTCTGTTTTGTGTAAATACCAGACATACAGTTGCAGATTCTATCGTCCCTTATATCAATTTGTCATAATGCTTCTCGAAGCTGAATTAACGCTTCTGAGATAAATGAGAGGTGAAAAACGCGAACGATCGTTCCGTTTCCCAAGGTCGTCGAGGCCTCCTGCCTGACGGCCCCGAAAAGAAAGAAAGAATAAGCGAGACAAGCCACGAGGCAGGAATACTGAAGATACACAAATAAAGTAAATGGAAAGAAGCAAACAAAAAGGAAGAGTAGAAAAAGAAGCAGCAGAACGAGATGATGTGTAGTTGAGGGGGACCGAGATCTTCGCAACTCTTCTTCTGTTCTTTGGATCGCGAGAGCCGATCGACAAACCGCGGCGCGCACACCACAAACAAGGAGGATAAAAAATGATGATGAGTCTTCTTAGCGCAGCGATGGATACAGGAAGTGAACAGTTGTTGTACTTTTAAAAAAATCTGTTCGTTTGTACGATTCGTTTTAGTAAAAAAATTTCTAAACTTTATGTTATTCTACTAGTCAATATTAGAGGATTTGCTTAATCCGAAGTTTATGATATCAAATCAAATACAAATACTGTATTTCCACAAGTTTAAGACGCACTTTCAATTTGGGGTCCGAAATTTGAATATAAATTACATAAACCATTGTATAAGGCGCACCTAGCTTTTGTACCCCATTTTCTTCTAAAAAGAATGCGTCTTATAGTTGAGTAAATACGGTAAAAAAATTTAATTTTCAAAATTATTTAGTATAATATTACAATAAAACATCGAAGTGCCCAATATTGCCAGTTCTGGTTTTCATATGTAAATTATTGAATTTGTTCGCAGTTTTCCAGAATTAAGAAAAAATATAAAGACACAATTATAATTTTCAAAATTCATTACAATTAATTACAAGTAAAAAAGAAGTTGCACAGTATTTCAACTAAATTTGCTTTGTTTTCAATACTTTTATCTTTCATAAGCAAATTTCAGAATTTATTTATCCTTCGAGATATATACTAAAAACACTGTTTAATATCTCAATTTTGGCTATAAATTACAAGAAATTTCTAATGTGTATAGTTTCTACACACAAATGCTAATTTCATAACGAATATGTTCTTGGTAGTTTTCCAAGATTAAGCAAAAATGTAGATTTCATCATTTAAGTTTTCAGATTTTACAAGAATGCTACAAGCTACAAATTTTTACTAGTTAACATGTTATTTTACATATATTTTTCAATTTGTCTATCGTAATTATTTGCTAATTGGTAAAAAACCTATTGCTTTTCATAAAATGGATTTTGAAAATAATTTACCAAAAAAACTACAAGTTTAATACCTTTACAATTTTACTCTATAGTTTTAGTTTTAATACATATATTTCAGAATAATTTTACCATTACTAATTTTCGTGAAATACTAAAAAATATAAAACTTTTATTTTAAATTTTGAATGTAGTTCTGACATTCATTTTTAAATTATAGAATTTTTTTGCAGTTTTCCAGAATTAAGCAAAAATATAAAGACACAATTTTAATTTTCAAAATTAAAAAGAAGTTGCCCAATATTTCAACTACATTTGCTTTATTTTCAAGACTTTCATACGAAATTTCAGATTTTTTTTATTCTTCGAGATATATACTAAAAACACTGTGATAGTAAATTACAAGAAATTCATAACGTGTATAGTTTTCACACACAAATGCTAATTTCACAATGAATATGAACATTTCTCTATTTTTTTAGTGTCTTAAAACTATGTTTTTAGTGTATTATAACTATCTTAATACTAATTTAACCTAGTTTATAATAAAAAAAAGTTTTAATAATGCTGAAGAATAATTTGCATAACAACATTCAGTTATCAAAATACACTATAAAAAAGTAAAGCAATAAAAAATATATGATTCGAACAAGAAAATTCGACTTATTTGAAAAGTTTTCCGCGAAACTCCAGACTACGTCTATTCGCGAGGATTAAATGGAATGAAATTATAATTACGTGGCCGCCGCGACGGCGACGTCGAAATGAATCGATTGCGTAACGTGCGGCCGTCGAAAAACCAGAATACGGTCCACATTACAATATACAAATAAACATAATTTGTAATCCGAATTCAATCAACGAATTAAATCAACCATATTTATTACACGATCAAAGTTTTAAACATACCACTATTATTATTACAATTAAATATTTTAATTAGTTCTGGGCACAACATTTTGTTAAAGTGCTTTTCAATTGAGAATTGCACAAATAGATTTGGGATTAAAATTAATTTGTTATTTTTTTTTACAAATTTTGTTTGCTAAAAGTTTTTTTTTGTTCTTTTTCTCTAATAATTATCAAAATATTTTTTGCTTAATTCAAAGTCCAATTTATTTATACATAAAATGTTACTTAATTAAATTTGAATTAATTACTAAAACGTACATCACCAATTTTTTTTTATATAATTTTATCAATTTCTACTTTTATAAATATGCTTATAAAATGTATGATTATTACGAAACAAACACATTTACTTCATTAACAACAAATATACAGGATGATTCATTTAATGTGCAAATAAAAAATATCTACACACATTTTGCAAGATGTAAATAGATTAATTTGAATTATTTATTTGTTTTCAAGGTCATCAAAGTTTTCCTTTTAATTAATTTATAATGCAGTGTTTCTCAACCTGTTTTCCACACAACACAAGATATTTGTTTGTATTTTCACTACCCCCCAATTTCTAATAGTTTTTCTTCCATTTCCTCACTTTGACACATGCTGACAGCAGTCATTTATAGATATAATAAAAATTTAACACAAATTTTGAATGGAAAACGCTGCATTGTAAATCAGTGTTTCTCAACCATTTTCCCTACGCAATCCAACATATTTGTTTGTAGTTTCACTGCATTACAAAGCAATGTTTTTCTCCCATTTTCCTACTTTGACACATGCTGACAGCTGTCATTTATCGATATAATAAAAATTTAACCCAAAATATGTATGTTGGATTAGTGTGTTCATCCATATTATTTCACATTTAATATAATTTATAATACAATAATTACAAATCGATATTAGTCAATTAAATGTATGTGCCTTTTCAAGGTGAAATAATCATTTAACATAAATAATCATTTGATTATAGGTTTTACGTAAGTTTCAACTAGATTCTCGTGCTAGAAATCATTATCTATTTAAGTCCAATGCAGAATAAATGAATATCAGAATACTAATAGGCTGTGAATGTCAGTCATTTTAACACATGGCTCAGCAACCCGCGGCTCCGGAGCCGCAAGCTGCTCTTTTGATGATAAATTAAGGCTCTCAGCTCTGACTCCGTGTTAGTTAGTGTAACTTTGATGGGTAGCATAAATAAGTCAAAGTTTACACAATAAAAATATAATAGACGTAAGTTCATCAACATTACAAGCATTTTATTTTTTTCTTATTTTAAATTACACAATATCCCTCGTTTTACACGGTACTTTTTTTTACACGATCACGTTACACGTTTTCGCTCTTACATCAACATTGCAAGCATTTTTTTTCTTATTTTTAATTGTAAATTACATAAGTACATAAACGTAAAGAATAATATACAGTAAAAATTGATATTTGTTTATGTTTTTTCGTTTTAATTATTTTTACATAATACTTTTTTTTACACGTTTTCGCTTTTACACAGTTAAAAATATAAATATTCAAAATAACCTATCCCTCGTTCTACATGATACTTTTTCGCTTTTAAACGGTTAAAAAAATTAAATTAAAAAATAAATGAATAAAGGAACCTTTTTTTTGCCGTTCACTTTTCAGTTTGCATGGTTTTAAATTAAAAAAATACAATTTTGATTTACATGTTTTTCTGAGGAACCTATCTACCGTGTAATTGTGAATTAAAACCATGTTTTACCTTATTCGCTAATTACATAAATAAACTTATAATTAATGTTTACTTTTGCGCAATGTTTACGATAATATTAAGCTGAAAATATATAAAAAAGTAAATCGGACTTGCACGAAGCTAAGATTAATTAATGAAACTATGGTTTTTCTTGTCGTGTAATTCAATTTTGTTTGCAGGGGATTTGCAATCAATGAGAATATATCCACCGTTGGGGACGTGCATTTCATTTCTTACTAATTCACGAGAATTCGTAATTACCGTTTGTCTCTTTGAATCCCGGCTCTCGCATTCATTATTGAAACGAGTTGAGCCAATTACGATCAAAGAGGAGCCTTTTCGCATAGGAAATAATACAAATACAAAAAAAAATCAGCAATTTGCAACAGAAATGTGAAAAAATCAAATGTATCGTAATACAGCATGTAAACTGTTTCATCCTGTTTAATAATGAAGTTTAATTTCATTTGGATAATATTAAAATTGTCCCATTTCAAGCATAGAAAATATTACAAAAAAAAAACTCAGACAAATACAGCAAAATAATACAAAAAAAAATCAGAAATTTGCAGCACATATGTGAAAATTATTGCAATTCAATGAGAAATCAAGTTTAAGTAATTGAGAAATAATTAAGTTTTTATAATCTTAAACTTGACGTATATCAAAAGACATTTTTTGTTTAGTAAATAAGAAAAAAACAGCGATAATGCGAAATATTTTTTAATATTTGTTTTTATTAATTAAATGTGAAAAAAACTTAAAAAATTTAAGTTGACCGACGTTTTTATATAGGAAATAATATAAAAACCATCAACAAATTGAAGCAAAATGCCCCTTTTTGTGCCATGCCCCGTCTAAACCTCTCTAATAAATACATAATTTTTAATATTAAATAATTGAATTGTTCACTGAAGAGTAGGAAATGAGAGTCGCAATATGGTTAAACTCTGGAAATACTGATAAAAACCAAGCATGTCAAACTTAACCCTTTCCAGAACAGTGATTATGAAATATTAAAAAAAATTGAACAAATGATAAATTTTTACAACAAACACGTAATAATTCTTATTATTTAATGAATTTAACATCAAATTTTACATGTTAGATGTAAATTGTTTCATCTTGCTTTTCATATTTGTTTCTTATTTTTAATTAAATAAGAAAGAAAGTTTAAATAATTGATTGATAATTAAGTTTAACTTAATTTGAATTTTCGTGAGGTTGACCTATTTCAAGCGGTTAATCCTAATTGAATATCAAATATAGCTTATACAGTCCTGGAATTAATTAGGTCGAGTTCCAACCCGTTTTTCGTTCGAACGGAGTCGGACGATGACTTCGGAACTTACCGAAAATTTTGGTGTGGAAGTAAATTGGGATTTAATGAGATCTAATAGCCTAATTCCTTTAGCGGGGCGTCGAAGGATCGTGTAGAAACGGTCCTCTTTTTCACTTCAGAAGCACAACACGAAACTAATTAAAACAGACATTAAATCGTCTTCTCACTCCGACAAACCGCTCACTACTGAACCATTGTTTTAGCCAAGTGTTTTATACAATATAACACAGTGGACGGATTGTGCAATAGGTCAGTTTTTTTATATTGCTCCGCAGATAATGCTTTCCGCTCTTTGTTCGTCAAGTGGTGAACTTGCAATCGACTTATATACTACCAAATGCAAGCAAATACAGTATGAAAAATTAAACGTTTCTTTTATTTAACGGTGGATATCGAAATCCCGACATTATAAATCCCAACAACCATAATCCCGACAGTATCAAAATCCCGACTGTACCAAAATCCTGACTGTATCTCTTATTATTTAATATAGAATGCGTTGGACAAAACAAACTCTCATTTTCAAATTCATTTGTTTTGGTGCATAATTACCACGCCATTGCTCTTTTGTTTACTTTTTTAATAAAAAATATTATTTCATTTTCAGCTTATACAAATGTAGTATATAGTGACTACGCTCCGGAATAATCGATGTCGGAATTTTGATACTGTCGGGAATTTGATTGACAGGATTCGGGTGTCGGGATTTCGTTATAGAAGCATTTTTTAAATAATATTTCTTTATTTTCCTCCAGTCGGGATTTTTATACTGTCGGGAATTTGATTGACAGGATTCGGGTGTCGGGATTTCGTTATAGACGCATTTTTTAAATAATATTTTTTTATTTTCCTCCAGTCGGGATTTTGATAGTGTAGGGATTATGGTTGTCGGAATTTTGGTATTGTCGGGAATTTGATTGATGGATTTTCGGTTGTCGGGATTTCGTTATAGACCAGACCCACTTTTATATATTTTTTTATTTTCCTACAATTGGATTCCGCTCAGTTCGTCATGTGCTGAAGTCGCAATAGACTTAAATGCTTCCAAATGCACGCGAATACAAATTTAAAAAATTAAACCTTTCAATTTTTTTATTTAGTTTTTTTTAACTTTACTCTATTTTACTCTTTCTACAATTGAATTCAATCTTTTCTAATCCCTTTCCCTTGAGCGTAGCCCGTTTGATCATTTTCCTTGCAAACTCTTCCAATGGAGAGAAAATGCACTCTCGTCTGTAAGTTATATGCATTGAATTCGAGTTTTAGGGTTTCCGGAGACTCTGGAAAATATACTATCTGCAGCTGCATCAGCTCTCGATTCCACATAAATTTCTTTACAGAGATGCATTTTTTATGCGTTACAAGTGAATAGACATCAGAGTAACAGCAAATTTTGTATTTAAATACGTATTGGTACACAAAATTAATTGATTTTTTAGTATTATTTGAAATAATCTAAACAGAATGAATTAATACATTCAAAATATGTATACTAATTACATAATCACCTTTACAATATTCAAAATTTAAATAAATCAAAAACTTTCTAATCTAATCTGAAATTGTTATATTGTCAAAAAAAAAAACTTCTATTATAGTTTTTATAAATAAAACAAATTAAATCACAATTAACGTCATTTTTTAATTTAAATAGATATTTATAAGCAATTTGTATTTTGGAGTAAAAATAAATAAAACAAAATCAAATTAATTCATTAAAAATATTCATACTAATTTGTATATAATAAAATCATTAATTAAAAAAAGTATTAAAAGTAAGAATAAAAGATACAAGAAGATAAAAATGAAATTTAAGTTTTCAAACAAGAATAAAGTTGGTGTTTTGTCAAAAGTAATAGATGTTTTTAAAATAATTATAACACAGACAAAAACAATTCAATTGATTTATCCAAAATATTCATATTATTTACACAGTTATTTCAGATCATCATGGTGAAGATGATCTGAAATAATTCAGAAATTACTAAAAATAATACTGACAGATTTATGAGGATAAATCAGAAAGTTTCTAAATTAAGTATGTAGTTGAAGTTTTATCAAAATTCTTGTAACTTTTATTTCTCAGAAATATTTAATTCAATTTCATCATAACTAAGAGTCATTTCCTAATTTTAATAAATTTAATAGATTCTTTTAAATTACTATAAAACAGAGAAAAACAAATTATTTCATTAATTCAACATATTCATTACATAATAATTTCAAATAATCTTTAAAATATTCGGAAATTACTGAAAATAACTCTATTATTCATAATAGTACTAACAAATTTGCGAGGATAAATCACAAAGTTTTTAAATCAAACCTAAAGTTGTGAAATTTTCAGAAATATTTACACAAATTTTTATAGTAATAAAAAGAAGTTATTTGATGCCTCTTTTATATAGTGCAAGTAAACAAATAAAGATTAAATCATACTAAAAACAGTAGACAATAATAATGAGTCATATGAATCATAAAGTGAATCAGCTAAAAAGAAGTTAATGACGATTCCAACAGCCGTAAAAAAACGTAACGGTTTGTTTCGATTCCCAAGGATTAACTGCTTGAAATTAATAAAAAAATAATGTACAGCAATGCCTCGCATAGTGCGGCTTCTGTCAGTGCGAATTCAATATAGTACTGATTGGCATTTTTAAATCACATAGATAACTTATCGTTTTTTTTTCTTTGTCTTTATACTGTTAAGTCTCTTTTAGCTGTTTAATTTAATGCGGTATTATCAGTTTTAGACAGTCATAACCTATTGATCACACTATGCGACTCATTGCTGTATACTTATTAAATTGTTTAATGAATCAAGAAAATATTGTTTTCAAATTTATCCTCGTAAATGTAATTAAATAATTAAAATTTAAATAAAACGTAAACTTACATGTAGCTGTTCTATGAACTTTCATCTCCTCACCTGTAAACAAGAAAAACAAAGATTGTTAATTAGTTTATGGTATAACTAAATACAATTTTATAATTTACTTATGTTTCTATATTTATTCCTTGGTAAATATAATTTTTCAATATTGGTTTAACAAATAGAGCAATTACAAGAAAGTTTACACGCGAAGAATGTGGGTAGATGATAAATATGTATAAGAGCCTTGTAATTGGTTTCTTGAAAGAAACGTTGAAAACATCGATAATTAAAACTTTAATTGAAATTATTACAAAGGTTGTTATCGGTAATATTCAATTACCTTCATTATCTCTTATTTTTCTCTCTCGTGTTTACTTTTTTTTTTCATTTAGTTTCTCTCTTTTTTTCGGTTTTGCCTTCTTTCCTGTTTTATAGCACCTGAAGGTATTAACACAGCGTTTGCGGTGTAATTAATTACGGCCGATTGTCACATCCATCCTGTACATCCTCTCAGGTTCTTCGCCGCGAAACATGAAAATGGGTATTTGCACGTACATCGTTGCGCTCTCTTATTTCCACTCTTCCGATGCAAGAAAAGAAGAGAAAGAAAAAGAGGTATAAGTAGACGAAGAAGCAACGCAAAACTAATATAATTACGGCAATCAGTAAGTAATTCCAGGGGTCCAATAAATTTCAATCATAGCCTTGAGGCGCGAACCGAAAAGAAGGCAATAAGTGCTCCTTTTTCACCTTCTCTGATAGTGCATTTGCATGTACTGCAAAGGCGGCCTTGTTTGTAATTAAAAGTACTCTTGAAATGCATCAAAAATTGTAGGGAATTCAGCAAAATATTTACAAAAGAAATGTTCGAATGTTTTCCAAGTTTAGAAAAAATTGATTCTTGTCTAACGAATGATATTGTATTTCAGCAAAGAAAACCGGTTTTAAATGTTTAAATAAAAAGTTTTACAATTAAATTTGATTTGTAAATTACTTGAATTTGGCTATAGTTACAAATATGATAGATAGCACGTCGGAAATTCCACATATTTGATCTTAATTTGAGTGATCATTGATAATAGTGATATTTACAATCTGTTCATCAATGTGAACATTAAGAAAATTTAAGATCGCGGTTGACTATAGATGGATTATCTTTCCTGGTGGATAGTTACCATTATGATGATTTTAACACTAATAATTACTTAAATCTATATACTAAATCTAGTGGTTTGTAACGCTTCAGCCTGTTTGTTGTTTCACTCTTGTCGAGTAGGCCAATAGCCAAAACATTTGTATGTGACTCCAGTCTATTTTGGTATTTACTACTAAATGTTGTTATTATATCCTCGACCATATCTATATAAAGATCTTCGAGTATTTGTTTATTCCTGACGAACCATGGAGCCCTAATAATATTTTTAGGCATTTTGATTGGAACCTTTGTATAATTTGTATGTTCGATTTACTAGCCGCACGTCACAATTGGATACCATACGTCCATACTGGTTTCAGTATTACTTTGTATATGTAATTTATTTTTTACAGATAATTCCGACCTTTTCCCTAGAAGCCAGCAGAGTTTTCTAAACTTTATTTCTAATTGCTCCCTCTTAGCCTGAATGTGATCGTTCCAAGTGATTCTTCTGTCTAGATGCATGCCTAGATATTTGACTTTTGTTGCTTTGGGCAGATCTTGTCCATTAAGTCTTACAGTTGGGCAAGTTTCTTTCTTTAGCGTGAATGTGATATGTACGGATTTTATTTCGTTTACTGCTATTTTCCATTTGTTAAGCCATTCTTGTAGCTTATCTAAATTTTCCTGTAGATATTCGGATGCTACTGCTGGGTTCTCATTGGATGCCAAGATTGCTCATCAGTGATTATTGCAATCATAGTATTGTTAGTTTTAGGAATATTTTCCATCTATAGAAGGTAAAGCAGTGGTCGTAAAACACTTCCCTGCGGCACCCCTGATTCTATTGGGTATAAATCGGTGTATTCATCTTTTATTTTTACCTGAAACATTCTATTATCGAGGTATGATTTTATTATTTTAAAATAATTATATGGTAAATTCTTCTTTATTTTGTATAGCAGTCCGAAATGCCAAACTTTGTCAAAAGCTTGCGATATATCTAAAAAGACAGGAAAGTAAAAGATACTGCTCTTTTACTTTCCAGGAATTAAGTATTTTTCAATGTTTGTAATTTATTTAATTTGCTCAATTTAATTTGTTTTGAAATTTTCAAACCGGATTACACTGAAGCACTGGCCGAATCAGAGTATCTAGAATTTAGATAAAAAAATTGCCTGAAATAAAAAATAAACACTTCTTCGTTGCTTTCTAAACTTTGATATGTTATCATTTTTAGGGCTTCCAGTGATAAAGTTCTTTGTTATTTTATTGGTTTGTCGTAAATACTGAAAGAAGTGGCATTCAGTGTCTTCGAATTGGATATTAAATTTTCAGGAAACCAATGAACTGATTTTTTTTTCATGGCTTCTTTTAGATCATTGCCTTGATTAAATGTGTCTCTGTCACCAATATATTAAGCATAGGAAACTTTTTTTAACTACAAAATAAATATATTTTTTTTATAAATATTGAATTTCTATAACGATTTAGTGCCGAATTCGTCCAAATTATAAAATGTTAACAAATTACTTTAAATTCTTAAAGAAAAATGAATTAATTTATATTTAATTATCAAACTTGCTCTAAATTATAAACACATTTTGATAATTTAACTTATTTATTTAACAAATTAGTACAAATCTTTAGAATATTTTTGCAGATATATAAAAACAAATCTAATTGGTATTTGAAAGTAAACAATACTAATATTTAGTGTAAAGTGCAAAACTTTAATTGCACTTATTGATTCTACTTGTAATTACGAATTATGTACAAAATTTTACATAACATATTAGCATCTATAACCGGTTTTTCAATTAAAAATAATCGTGTTTTCATTTTCAATTTTTACAAATTTACCTATAAAAACAAATCTAGTTCTAAAAAGACCGACAAACTCTATTATTAATGCATGGGAGAGATTCCCCTCAATGTAAATTTAATTATTTTTATGCTACGCATAAAATATGCAGTAGTTTCCAGTTACGCAAGCTTCGTCAAAAGCTAATTTTGTCATTAAAACTGCTCGATCATGTGTGTTTGTTTTTCCATTAAGGTTTAAAAATGCATCGGACACCGCTGCAAACAATTGCATTATTAATGATGCATTTCGGAAGTTCCTCTATGTACATCGGTGGCACGGAAACCATCGAACTTTGTGAGCTCGATTTCATTGAACTTTGCTTCTTTCGTGCAAAGCTGGTAAATCATTTAACGAACAACAGCAGCATTGTTTGATGGGTTTGGAATGGGGAGTGATGTGAATTTGGTGAATTTTAATGAAGCCGAACGTTAAAGCCGGAATGCGTTTAAAAATTTAAAGGCCGTAAATCCCGGGGGTCCCTCGTAAAGCAGCCGTCTCGTTACATATTTGTCTACATCCACCTATAAAGATAGTGGTTGGTGCCATCCTCATCCTCCTCCTGTTCTTAATCCTTATCTTATTTATTTTTCTTGTTTCTCTTCAAAGACTGCAGCTGATGATGACCACCGTGGGTCATCATCAGCTGGTCATCAGTTTCTTAGGTGTTTCGGTCAGTTAGTTGGAGGTATAATAACCGTACGGCAGGTAGCCAAGAAAGAACCTTCAAACGCTGCACGAGGGAAATAAAACTAGTAGCCGAGCCCTCTCTTCTTTTCTGCGTGTGTCTGCGTATTTATATAACGTCCATCCGCACGCAACATCCAGTTTGTTCTATTATTATGCAGAGTGTTTCGGTGCTAAACCGTGCAATTTCGGAATTTATCTCCTCGTAAAATCCTCAAAACTGGCGATAATTTTATATGCTTTTAAAACATAACGACTGGAATTTTACAATTTGCCTTTACGCTTTAGCTTCACTTAGAACGCAACCAAAATATACATAGGAAATGCAGAACTCATTAATGACAGTATTCTATTAAAATACGAATATAAAATTATTTACACTGTAATCCAATATATATTTTAAGTTTAATGATTTATACAACATTCTTCAAAAAATTATCCGCTTAACGAGTTTAATCCGTTCCAAAATTTCCGAATTCGGGACTTATCTCATCGTCACTCGTTATGCGTCGCACGTTAAGCGTGTCATTTTTCATATAATTAATTTTGCTCGTTAAGCGAAATGCTTGTTAAGCGAGGTTCCACTGTATATGATTTCTAAGTAAGACCGCTGGATTTATTTACTGAATTAATTGCATTATTTATTAGATAAAAGTAAATGCTTACTGCAAGAACTTATTGATGACTTATTGAAGGAATCAAACCAGTTTCCTTTATATGAAACAATTTTTTGACTGAAAAATCTAAGAAGTTTATAAACTGCAAAACATTGCCCATTTACAACAACATATTGTTATTAGATAACACATATTACAGTTTTAGACCTGTCAGCTTGAACCAAAAAAATGGCGCCAACTATAAATTCTTATTGTAGATTAAGTTAGACAAGAGATTTTATACAAAATATATTTATGTATAATTTATTTAAATTTAAATTTTGGTAATTATTTAATACATTTTTGCATTTCAAAAATATTTTGTTTCCATATTCTTTATTATAAAAAAAATATGCAATTCCTCTCAATTATAAAAAAAAAATGATAATGACATAAATAGAAGTCTATTTTATATCTACCAACCTTACACGCAAAAAATTGATTTGATACAAAATAAATGGAATATAACAATTATATAATCGAGTTTTTTTTCTTTAATTTATTTGTACAAATCTTAAAAAAAATATTGCTACAAAAAAATTAAAATTAAACATTTTCATACAATAATAATAAAACAAAAAGTTAACTGCTTCAAATGTCTATTGACCATAGGTATTTATGCTGGATTTGATTTGATTTTGAAAGTTTCTTTATTAATTTAAGTTGGTTGCTTTTCGGATGTTTTCAGTTGTATTAAGTTATCAAGGCCGTAAAAGAAAATTTTTAATTGTAATTTAACATATATATAGTCAGGGTTTGAATAGGTCGGTTGAATAAAAATGATTGTTTGTGAATGTGGGGAAAAAGGTTGTTGTTTTACTTTTCTATCTTACAAATCTCAATTCTACGAAATTAAACTAAATTACTTTACAATGTTTAAAATAGTTACTTTAAAATTGCTACAAAAATGAATTATTAATTATAACTTAATTTTTATTTATTTAATTTATTTGTAAAAATTTTATATCTTCATTTTTTTTTCTCTCAAAATTCAATTATTACACATAATTATTATTATTACTTAATTAGTTTTAAATTTATTTATTATAAAACTTCGACTAAAACAAAAATGTATACAAAATTCAATAATACAACATAATGCAGGATTAATTTTATTACTTAATTAGTTTAAAATTTTATTATTATAAACAAATTAATTGAAAGATTCTCTCATTTATATAAATACAAACAAATTTAAAAAATACACAATAGAAGTATATGTAACAAATTTCTATTATCACATTTTTTTGTTTCAAGTAACATGCAAATTTATTTTCATTACTTTAACGAAATTTTATAAACTTTTACAATATTTCATGTATCATAATTATATTAAAATAAATTTAATAAGTGTGATTAATACAATAACTTAATTGGTTTATATATAATAATTGAATTAAAAGGTAAAAAATTGCACTGAATTATTTT
>NW_017099614.1:18078-20805 GCF_001412225.1 Nicrophorus vespilloides
AAATGCATACAAAATATAATTAATATAAGCAATGATTTAAACGATAATTATTATAATTTAATTTGTCAATAAGTTCACATGTAATTCAAGTACAATTTCCATAACGATTTAATACAAAGGCCATTGTTGAACATGTGCATTTGCGGATGTGTTTAAAAGTATTCTGCATTATCATTTATGAAAATAAATAAAAAAAGAAAATATCATATATAAATATATATAATATGAAAAACATTGTATGCAGATATGAATTTAATGAGAGATGACTGGCCGTTTTCAGCCTCCTTCAATTTCATTTTATTTTTTATTCTTCTGTTTCTCTCTCTCTGTCTATCTTTCCTCTTCTTCCTCCTCCTCCTTCTTCCTATGATTATTATTACCATTACGTACCGTTCAATTATAATAATTACGAAATAAACGACGGCAATTGCTTTGCGGAAGGCCAAAAGAAAGAAATAAAGAAAGAATGAAGAAAGAGAATGGGAACTTGCTGAGAATTTACTCATCGCAACAGGAACATGAATACTGCCCACCCTCCTTTCATTCGAAACTCAGATTGAGTACCACCCGTCATGATTTTTTTCTTTACAAAATACCTGTAATTAATACTTAACTCTACGTTTACGTCAAAATCAACTGAAAATACAACAGTTAACTAAAGGATTGTTAAAGAGGTGCACGATTCAAGAAGCCTTAACTCTACGTTTAGATCAACGTTTATATCAACAACAAAAAATATAGAAGAAAAGTACTAGATTTTTTTAAGAGTTATACGATTTAAAAAGCCTTAACTTCACGTCAAATCAACTATAAATCAACAGAATAGTAAAATATAGTTAAAGAAGTATACGATTCAAGAAGTCATAAACTTAGGTTCAAATCAATCAAAAAGACAACAGTAAAGTAAGGATCGTTAAAGAGTTACACGATTAAAGAAGCCTCAATTTCACGTTTACGTTCAAACCAACAAAAATACAACTCTAAAGTAATGAATTGTTAAAAAGGTACATGATTCAAGAAACGTTAACTCTAAGTTTAGGAACAAATAAAGCTTCTTATTTCCAAGTTTACGTCAATAAAAACTGTAAACTAAAGGATTATTAAAGAGGTGCATCAACAAAAAATAAAGACAACAGAATAATAAAACATAGTTAAAGAGGTATACGTTTCAAGAAGATAACTGTGCGTTCAAATCAATCAAAAAGACAAAAGCAAGTAAAGTAAGGATCGTTAAGAAGTTATATAATTCTAGAAGTATTTTAAAGAGGTACATGATGGTTGAAAAGCAACAGTGCCTTATTTTCACGTTTACGTTCCTAATAAAAAAAACAAACAACACTAAAGTAAGGGATTGTGAAAGAGATACACGATTTCAGAACCCTTAACATTACGTTCAACGTTCTACTCAAATCAACCAAAAAAGCAACAATTAAGTGCCTTATCTCTACGTTTACGTTCAAATCAACTAAAAAACAACACTAAAGTAAAGAAATGTTGAAGATATACACGATTCAAGAAGCCTTTACTCTACGATTACGATTAAATCAACCAAAAAAGCAAGTGTAAAGTGCCTTATTTCCACGTTTACGTTCAAATCAACTAAAAAAAACCTAAAGTAAAGAATTGTTGAAAAGATACACGATTCCAGAAGCCTTAACTTTACGTTTACGATCAAATCAACAAGAAAAGCAAATTTGTGCTGTATTTCTACGTTTACGTTCAAATCAACTAAAAAAAACAAGACAAAAGTAAAGAATTGTTGAAGAGATACACGATTCAAGAAGCCTTAACTCTACGATTACGATCAAATCAACCAAAAAAGCAATTGTAAAGTGCCTTATTTCCCCGTTAGGTTAAATCAATTAAAAAAACAATACAAAAGTAAAGAATTCACGATTCCAAAAGCCTTAACTATACGATTACGATCAAATCAACCAAAAAAGCAACAGTAAAGTGCTTTATTTCCACGTTTACGTTCAAATCAAACAAAAAAAGTAATGTAAAGGATTGTTAAAGAGTTACATGATCCAAGAAGCTTTAACTCGAAGTTTACAATCATGTCAACCGGAAAACCAAATCACAAATCAACAAAAATATCAACAGTAAAGGATTCTTAAACAGATATACGATTCAAGAAGCCTTAACTCTACATTTACGGTCAAATCAACCAAAAAAGCTATAGTAAAGTGCCTTATTTCCACGTTTACGTTCAAATCAACCAAGATTGTTAAAATATTGTTAAAGAGGAGTCTTAATTCCAAAGTTACATTTAAATCAACATAACAAAAACAGTAATCTAAAGTATTGTTAAAAAATTACATGATTTAAGAAGCTTTAATTCTATGTATACGGTCTAATAAAACATAGAGAAGTAAAGGAGTGTTAAAAAGTTACATGATTCATGACGTATTTACTGTAAAGTTAGAAATATAGTACATTTTACAGAAATTATTTCTATATAAAGCCTTCAAAAATTAGAAAAGAATGTAAAAATAATGTTTATACATACAATTCTATATAACAATTGCATCAATAATGTTCGATATAGTAAATCTCTTAATTTTTTAAAAAATTAACAGTATTTTTCTGATGATCTAATCTTTAATTAAGAATCGTTTGATATAACTGCGGTAATATTAATTTTTGATACAGACATGGCGATGTTTTTACTTTTATTTTAAAGCCTATTTTATGTATTTACTATTATGAATTCTAATTAGATAACGT